>NW_028259145.1:1212121-1515151 GCF_977971745.1 Zootermopsis nevadensis
GATGGCTTTTTTGTGATTTTCATCAGTTGGTACAGCAAAGGCTGTGAAACTGTATTAACTTTTATCAACTGTTACGCAAAGCCCATACAAAGTCCAGCTGGCCGCTAAACTACTAACCCCAAAGCTAGAGTAGTGTGGTGGGGGGCAGGTTTAAATTCCATAAGAAAAAAGTTAAAATAGGCGACAACTGCTTCAATTCACATCCTGCCTACTTCATTACTCATAATCACGATACCATTGCTTATATGATGCTATATAAGCAATATGTACATAAACAGAACAACAACCAAAGAGTTAAGATTTTGAATACTGAATAAATGTCTTTGTATTCAACATCAGAAAGATGTAAACATTTTCTAACCTTTCACTATCTTCAAGAGCTTTCTTTTCATCTTCTGTCTGTTGTTTGTCGATCTCCAGCTCTCTTTGCCTACGCTCCTCTTCAAGTTTCTCTCGTTTGCGCATTTCTTCTTCTACACGTCGCATTTCACGTAATGCTGCAGCCACCTGAATCATGATAACATGTCCTTGATATTTTTTTTTCTAAAATCTATATTGCAGGGTCTCAACAAAAAAACTGTATTAGTCCAAAATTGGTCATTTTTAGTTAGTGTTGCCATTCTTACACATTGAACTTGTGTGCATAAGGGGGTTGTTGCAAAAACTATATCAATTTAGAAGAAAACGAGTAGCGAGACATAGGTGTTCTTGTACTGCCTAATTTTTCAAATAAAAACAACCTATGGTCATTTCTCTTTTTTTCATTTCAGTAAATGAAAACTACATACATACCTGAAACTATATTCCAAAATCATAACACATGAAATATGTTGATACAAAATAAAAATAAGATGAAATATTAATTGGTTCAGACGCTGAAAAGATTCTTCTTGATTTCCCAAAAAGATTAATTTTGGACTTCAAGTCATTTTTTATAGAAACCCCTCATTCTGATCATGAAATTTACATTACAACATTAAACACGCCATCATCTGTAAGATTTGAGGTTTTCACAGCGGTGAGTATGAAGATTTCTGTCTTCTGGGTTGTTGCGCTGTGTAGTCTGGTCGATGTTAACCGACGTTTCAGAGGTCATACTGCCTCCGATATCAGGGCGATTCATCGCCCTGATGACGGAGGCAGTATGACCTCTGAAACGTTAGTAAACATCGACCAGACTACACGGCGCAACAACCCAGAAGACAGAAATCTTCACACCATCATCTCTCTTATCACAATTCACTACAATGTATCAATGTGCAGAAAGTGTAGAGTGTTTCGCAACAACGTGGGTTCATGATGAACGCAGAGCCAACTTCCAAAATTCTGCATGGAAATTAAACAAAAATATGCATGAGTTTAATGAAACACCTTCATCAAAACACTTAGAATAATATTACTATTGCTGATAATACATCAAGACTCACTTCTCTTGCAAAGACACCACGAAGATGTGACTGAATAACTATGGCTGCTCTTTGCTGTCGAAGGAACAGCAATCGTTGCTTCCAACCACGATATGCGTGCTGTATTCGTAAAGCAGCTTTACGACGCTGGAGGAATTCTGAAACAGATCCACAAGAACCAGAACACTTTTTAACTGAGTAAAACAATTCTCTGTATGTCGCCCACGCGATGATTTTGGTTTGCAATTTTTTCTGAACTGATCTTATCTTTCAAAGTGACGTATAAAAATGACCAAATTTATTGTTGACATCTGTTTGTTGTAGATGCCAGGAATTTATACACAAATCATTTTTACTCCAAACATTAATCTGTACATATCAGTTAGAACTGTAGCCTCACCTGTCCTAACAGTGTAACCGCGCCAGAACTTCTGGATTTGTATTGCCATGGCATGAACCACCTGATTCCGCCCATCTTCCAGTGGTTCGTGTATACAGCTCCGAACGAACACTTTGGTTTTACCAATTTGCCATTCAGTACTGGGAACACCCTGTTGCTTTATTAGTGCTCTGAAACAAATTAAATTTCTTAAAATTTATAATAAATAAATTTTTGAACCGTTTCTGATGATACCTCATGTGTACACTTTTATGAACTCCAAGCTCTAGCAGAAGACAATTTATGTGCACTAACCCTTGGTATGTCTGTATTTCGCTGCATTTTCCTACGTGAAATAAAGTGTTTTGTTTTCAAGAAAAGCAGTGGGCATGAAGTATGAATATTATTATTGCTATCATGACAGCTTGAAACTTTCTGATCTATTTTGAATCCAAATTTTATAGTTGATCAATCTTCATCCTAAAAAGAAATTCTAAATGTTTTATATAAGCATTAATCTAAGTTTCAAGAATTAATTTTTATGTGTACCAAGTTTTCTCACCTGGCAGCATCAGTCTCACAAGCGGGTAATTTGCCGCGATATAAGCACCTGTACCGCTGGATAAACTCAGTCAACGTCATATGAACAGGATAACCTTCCTTGCGGATTCTGATGATATCAAGCATGCCCAAATACTTCAACTGGTCAAGCACCAACTTCTCATTGTAGTTGTTTGGTGCTTTCTTCATGTTCGGTTTGATGCATCGCACATACCTGCATTTATGTCACATTAATTTAGTCTACTGTCTTCATGTTCCGGTGCTCTACTTCATTTCCACAAATAAAGCACCAGGAACTTGACACATTGGTATAATCATTACATACAAGAAATAATTATCAAAGCAGATGTTATTCTGGTTTTAATATATACTTTCCCTAACAACCAGAATACAACTACAGGAATACCTCGGAGATATCGCGGGTTCGGTTCCAGACCACCGCAATAAATCGAGTCACACAAATTTTTTGGTTTCCCAGAGCACATAAAAGCTATGTTTACACTATACTGTAGTCTATTAAGTGCACAATAGCATTATGTTTAAAGAAACAATGCGAGAACATTGCGAGAATTTCCAAAATGTGACACACAGACGCGAAGTGAGCACGTGCTGTTGGAAAAATGCCGCTGAAAGACTTGCTCGACGCAGGGTTGCCACAAACCTTCGATTTGTAAAAAAAAAAAGCAATATCTGCGAAGCACAATAAAGTGAAGAGCTATAAAATGAGGTATGCCTGTACTAGTTTATAAATTTATGTATACTTACATGTTCTGATTCTACAGTCATCTCAACCTTAAAACTATTTAGGGCAATTTAAAACGAACGTGGCTATGCACATATTATCAATGCCTCTTATTCTATTTAGTATCTTAAGATGTAGGAATGCACACGAGGAGAATTCTAATGGTAAAAAAATATATATATATCAGTACATATAGTACGTATGCACACACATACATTCTGTGTTTGTGTCTGTCTGTGTCTCTCCCTCTGTACGTCTCTCGCAGTGCCTGTGTCTGTCTGTCTCTCCCTCTGTACGTCTCTCACAGTGCCTGTGTCTGTCTGTCTCTCTCCCTCTGTACGTCTCTCGCAGTGCCTGTGTCTGTCTGTGTCTCTCCCTCTGTACGTCTCTCGCAGTGCCTGTGTCTGTCTGTCTCTCCCTCTGTACGTCTCTCACAGTGCCTGTGTCTGTCTGTGTCTCTCCCTCTGTACGTCTCTCGCAGTGCCTGTGTCTGTCTGTGTCTCTCCCTCTGTACGTCTCTCGCAGTGCCTGTGTCTGTCTGTGTCTCTCCGTCTGTACGTCTCTCGCAGTGCCTGTGTCTGTCTGTGTCTCTCCCTCTGTACGTCTCTCGCAGTGCCTGTGTCTGTCTGTGTCTCTCCCTCTGTACGTCTCTCGCAGTGCCTGTGTCTGTCTGTGTCTCTCCGTCTGTACGTCTCTCGCAGTGCCTGTGTCTGTCTGTACGTGTGAGTGAGTGTATTTAATAACATTATAAATAAATGAATAAATCAATCAACCAGCAATATTAATTAAATGTGTTTGGCCCAATACAAGCTGTTTTGAGTTTAAGTACTTAATTAACATTTACTTACAAATTTAATAATACTTGTTTGACATAACTATAAGATAGTCTTGTTACATATCGCCCCATTATTGTTATAAATTATTTTTACTTAGGAGCTGCATAAGACTACAATGTGCAAGCAGTCCGTACTACCCACTGGATAAAATAACAGGTGCCAATATGGATAAAAATCCTCTCTATCACTTAATTAGAGAAATCGACCATAACTTACACATACACCAAGCGACATAAATATGACATTAACAACAACAGCAACAATAATTATAATTTAGGCACACCCTAAATTCTGATTAGTGTTCTGATAATAGTAAGACAGACAGCTACTAAATTTTTCCATGCCCAGTTGTAGGTATAGTAAGTGCACAGCGCACTTACGTATTAGGGATTGAAGAATTACGCTATACACTCCACTTAAAGAATTTTAATTGCAGACACCGATATAACTACACGCAATGAACCTTTGTTTTTAAATACCCAAGAATACTAAAGAAAGAACTCACCATGGATTGGTAGCTTGCAGCACATCAACAAGTGCCTGGAGTTGGTGTCTGAACGTGTCGCTGACTGTCGGCTTGCCCTTGCTCGTCCCTCTCGGGACAGTGGCCACACTAGCGCTACCCATCCGAGACACTGTGGAGCCAAGAAGGTCCTGGACAGAAGGGAAAAGCAGAGAACCAATTAATCTTAAAAAAAGGACATTACAAAGATGTAACCCATGAAATATGTTCACGAACTCAAAAAAGCAAACATACGATTAAAAATTATTTACTTTTATTATACGAATGAGTTATGCATTGCACCCTTCAAAAAAGACAAAATAATTGACCATAGTGTTTTAAGATATTAATTGTCGTGCCGATGGCTTCCCATATTTCAGATGTAGATGTCTTACGTTAAAATATTTACTTCGTACATTTCTGTGGTGTTATTAGATCTTAGCTCTATATTTATTTCCAATGAATACTTTAATATAAGCTGTTATTTTTACACATGTATTTCAGCTTAAACGTGACATCATCAGAACTGCATCAAAATATATCAGAAATAAATTCTGTCATTGCCAATTATTCACGACCAAATTCATGTGACTGTATTGGTAATGACAATTTTTTTTTCTTGATATACCATAATGCAACTACAATGGTAGTATTTTTAACCAAAACATATCTATAAAAAAACAGCTTTTGTTAAAGTGCATGTAAAAATAAACATAAAGTTTAAAATTTTACATTAAAGGTCAAACATTCAAATCTGAGCCGAGCGATATGAATTTAGTAGACAGAAAATAGTACTGAATAGAGACATAAAAACATTTAAAATGTTTCTTAAGTTAATGAGCATTCAGATAAAGTTTATAGTTTCAAGAACATGTCACTGTTGATCTGCACACATGAAAAATTCTGCCCTGGTGATCAAACAAATACAATTTTGGCCATGTTTAACATTTTATACTACCATTTTACTTGAAATCCAGTACTAAATTGTCATATTCTATTACAGACATAATGGAAATAAATAATAAGTAATAAATTTATTATTGAATCCTCTTAATAAAATGATAGTTTTGGAAAATATCAACCAATCAGTACAGTTAATTAATTTCATTATAAAATTTATGTATTTTCCAGAACAGGTCATTTGAACTGAATAACGTTGCAGACAAAATATGTCTGTAGTCAGTGGCATAAACACGCTTTTCCAGTGCGTAAAGGGATATTAAATTATAAGGGAACTTAAAATATATTTTAGTGCAATGACATAAAATGCACAAGGATTTATGTTTATTGTACAATTTTCAATTAATTCTGAACACCAAGTGTAAACATTATTAACCGTTACATTGCGGGACAACATCCTACCTGGTACATCGTTAGTTCTTGGACAAACTCATTCGTAGAACGGCTCATGAAGTCAAAAAAAACATCCTGCTGCACGTCACGATTCTTATCAACAAAACCATCAACACTGTACGTCACACAGCCAGCGTAATGCTGTATACCAAATTCCTTTTCCCAACGGCGTCTATCATCACCTTTTACATAATTCGGATGTCCATCAAATTCTGCGTGCAGGTTCGTGAGGTATGCCAGGTCTGAACCCTGCAACATAAGTATAAACACTTTGTTTCAGAATTTATACCTATGAGGTTATATTTTGAACTAAAGACGTACAAAGCCCCTCCCATACCCCAATTTCCACTGCGCTTTCAAACATAAACACCAAAATAGACAGGAAACTTAGAAAATTGTAAGTGTTATTGTTACACGGAGTGTACATAACGTAAAAACACAGACGTCATCAAGAGATATAAGTTTCATATGCAAAATTTTTCAATATTGTTTATATTTAACAAAATACGCAAACAAAATTATAATTATATGCGGTGTAATCAACTCTGAAACAATATATTTTTATAATAAATGAACATAACATCACCTTAGGCATGTGACACTGCTCTGTTAATAACTTCAGGATACATCTTGGGGGCTTCTCCACCAGCTCCAGGCATGCTGTATTGTCTGTGAACTGGATATGAGAGAATTCAATTTCCTCTTGTCGATACTGAAACAGGAATTTCATGCGTTATAAAGCAGTTTCTCTCTACGATTCCAAAGTCTACGATGGAACGAATAATGACACTATCAAATATCATCTCTACAAGATTTTAAAATTGAACAGAGAAGACAATTAAAAGTACTGTAATTAGAACATATAAAACAAAGGCACACAGGAAAAGAACAGTTCTCAGAATAAGGGCCGCATGATATCGAGCAGAGAAAATGAGGAGTATGCTTAGACGAACCCAAATTAAAGATAACGAGTCCGCAGATCCAGTTTAAAGACAGTACCGAGTGACCAAATCAGCTTTAATGTTGAATAATATATCATATTATGCTGGTTAATCATAACTTTTGCCCTTGGGGTGAGAAATCACCCCTAAAGGCGGATGAACCGGAGGGATCAACGGCATAGGATGCGGAAGACAAGGGGAATCCACCGCATTAAAGATCCTCATGATTTCCCAAGTATCAGCAGGTAAAAAAAAAAAAAGAGCTGCTGACAACCAATCATAGGATTGATTACAAAAGAAGAAATGTCAGGAGTATCCGTACGCAATTAATTGTTGATTTATATTTGAAATTTTAACAGACGTGGAGTATAAATTTAGAATCGCATGATGTGACATAAAGAAGCAAGCCGAAAAACATTTTTAGACCACCATACCAATTTCTCGTTAAATGGGACCCGGTAATGTTTCTGAACTTGTAAATATGGAACTTATTTCTGGCAATAGGATTTATATCAAGTGCTTCCCTCAAATCTAGTTTGTGAATTAATATATTTTCCACATTGCATTCTACAATTAAATAAATTAAAAGAAGTAACAATAGCCTGTGTATCAAATAAGATCATCAATTGACGAAATAAAGATCAAGAACTTCTAGAAATATAAGTTACTGTTCAAATAATATTATATTAATAATAACGTAACCCTGAGTTCTTTCATGACATTTTTTTTTGTAGTGTTCTGTCTGACGACAGGTCCATATGAAGAGGATCCTTCCATCCTTTTCTCGGACTGGGACCTGTTCATATACGTTCTTGGCAGATGATCCAGAAGTGGTTTGCCATTGCCTTCTTCTGTGTGTGAATGGAGTAATTGTTGGGATGCCACGGAGGAAAACTCCGTGTTGCCTAGACCACGGCCTTGCCCAACACAAGTTATAAATTCGGGCACCGCCGGGAATCGAACCCGAGACCCCAGGATTACAAGGCCAGCGTTCTGACCGCTAGACCACCGTGGCGGCTTCATGACATACTCAACCAAAATTCATCTGCCCCAGTTAATGAAATTAAGTCGGTCCTTCGTCACCGACACTCTATGGTCAGCCATATACCAGTTATGGTGCCCTGTCTTTGCGATCTGGAGAACTAGCTATAAAATATTAAATTCAGGAAGTACCTAATGAATTTTTAAGAACTTTAAGATTAATCATATGTGGCCTACAAACTATGTAACTTACTATTTCCTGCTCCAGTGCAAATACATAATGATTAAAAAACTTATGCAGCTTCTCATTGGTGTAGTTGATGCAGAGCTGTTCGAACGAGTTGATAGCAAAGTTTTCAAAACCGAAGATGTCAAGAACACCAAGAAAGCGCGTGGAATCTTGGCCTGGGTTGGTACATGTGTTGATGTGATTTACCAACCACGCAAAGGTGCGCGAGTACAAGGCTTTCGCCATGGCGTGTCGGTTCTCCTTTGCCTGCGCACAAAACATCCTTCAATAAGCATTGTGTAACTACTGCGATTATTTCTGTCCACACCTTCAATTGCTTCAAGTTCCACTCTCCATTCTTCTGCAAAATTCAAGCTTTTGTGCTATTTTAAAAGACTTTCCACTTGACTTCACTTCACGTCAGCTGAGGCAAAGAGCTTTTATGTTTCAACAACAACGATAACAGCTGTGGGGGAGCAAAAGAGGGGCAGAGCGTTAATAAAGGCCAAGCAAACACATGACTGAGGTCAGACCTAACTCTTTGAACGCATTGCGGTATACATTATCACAATGGGAGGAAAATCTACAGTTGTCACAACTAATTAATTATTCCATGCAAGTGAATACATCTTTCATTTATTTAATGTATTCAGTGCTATATAGTCTGTGTTATTACCATCATTACATAAACCATAAACAGGGCACATAATTATATATAACCTATTTTTGAACCTCAAGACGTAATATTTAGATTAAAATTAGCAGATTTGCCGATTCAGTATTGCTCATATATTTCCAATTATCATTAAAAAAAATATTTTTTTTAAATATACAACTACAGATCATAAAACATTTGAAAATGTGTAATAATTCTAGTGCCTGGGAAAAAACTACATATAAACAGAAATGTGCTTCGAGATAAATTTAAGAAAATAAGAGGATGACTGACAGAACTGAAGGAAGCCACAGAAGACATCTGTTGAGACAGCCATCTTCCAGAGAAAGATTCAAACCACAGAAAAAAAAAAAGTCATGACACACTAATGGCATCGGAAAATTCAACAAAACGAGACAGAATGAATAGCTGTTGGTAATGAACACCCTACAAGTGAAAAATATGGTCAATACAAACAGTAAATTGTCTTTCATTCTCGCACCCATGCCTCAGTGCCTCACCTCCTGAAGTTTCAGAGGTATCTCGGTGATGTTGCCTCTGACGTTAATTTGCCTCAGTAGTGCAACCTGAACCAGGTCCTCCATCTGAAGTCCCAGCAGAGACGCCACCGTCTGCAGAACTTCTTGGTCCTCGTCCGTCAGTTTACACCTCTCCCCATCTATATCCTAAATTGGCGCAACAGAAAGCCACGTTTAACGTACAAGCGGAGAATGAAAATGAACAAAATTTCGATTACCCAATCAACCAAAAGGGAGACAAAGATGCTTTAATAATCCACGACACTAAAACTGAAGACTAACAAGCGCACTGATCTATTGAAAGCTATTTTCTGCGTCTTTTAGCCTTTTCCTACCGTGTATCAATATTTCATTTATACACTAATTATCTCTCACAGTCAGTTGTTTATTAACCGACTGTTGGCGACATTTCTTTTCGCGTTTCTCTGGTCGTTTGTCAGTCGATCACACGGCACCGCTGGCAATGAATTACAAAATGCTTTGTCTGACACCTGCTGTCACTTGTCTGAACCATGTGAAACAGAACACAATCACACAATCCCCTGGATTTCTTTGCTGAGGAAAATTCTGATGAACTGACTGGAATGAGTCAAAAACATAACCTCAAATGTTTATTCCACTGCTATATTGAAATTCTTAAACAAACAAAACTGTTCTTAAATTTTATCATACAGAAATTCTTATGCTCCTTTTACGTGCGTTTTTATGTGATGCTAAACACAGGGCTGCCAATTTTTATAATGGTCAAGTGTTGCTCCTTTACAAAATCACCAGAAATTTTCAGTCACAAACTTTGTGGTCATGTACGTGCTTCCGAAGATAAAAATATGAGGAGGGGGAAAAGTAGACTTGCAAATACTTTAAAAGTTAATAAAATAAAATTTTTAACAGGAAAAATCCTCCGAATAGCACATTTCTACGAAGTTTTCTTAAAAGTGGCTACTCTTTATAGAGACGCGCGTACAGTAAGCATTGCGCCATAAGCATTTTCTTTCAGATTCCAACCTACGACTAGTCACGTATTTACTTTTGGAAGTAGTTCCAGGAGAAGATCGCCTCCTGCATTTGCCAGGCATTAAGCTTAACAGAAAACAATCCACAAATATAATTACAAAACTTCTGTACCCTAAATACCAACCACTAACCTCAAACCCCATATTTCCAAGCCACAGTATGGCGGACAGAACGCAGAATATGCCATCACACATCTCAGACGGAATATGGAGGACATTGAAAGCCAGTCTCAGGGCATCGAATTTCTTTGCGTCACTAACTCCATCAATTTTGATGCAACCGGACTGATTCAGGTACTTGTAGAAGTCTGCAGGCTTCAGTTTCAGCTGGTCTGCCAATTCTTTGTTGCTCTGAAACAGATTTTACGAAAAAGCTGTCATTTTTGCCAGCATCCTGTGTTACGTCTTTTTTCTTTTTAACGTGTTGTCTACAACTCAGTCAAACAATGATAGCAGAGGATTTCACGGTCTTCATATTTACTGGAAATAAGATGACTTGGGCCAATTTTAAAGCACTAACCAGCATCCATCGAGAGTTTTAATCACATATTCACTTTAGCTGATTCCTTACATTGAATTACATTACATTACGACTACTAAACTTTAAATTTCAATATATGTAATACACCATTTTGACACGATCGTGGAACTGACCTTTTAGAACCAACACTCATATAAATAACATCTAATAATTCAGTCCGTACCTCAAAGAAAACAACACTTCTCCAACGGAAGATCAACTGGTTAACGCTGTTTAAGGAAATAATCCCTCTTTACACTGAGAATAATATGAAACCCATACGTAAAAAATTCAGAGCAGGTGGTACATATAATTCCCACCGGGCTTTAAAGGGTTAGTAACAACATATTATATTTAAAGTAAAAATTCAAGGGATAAATCAGCTACTGTTAATTTTTAAATTATATTTGAATAAGCTCTTTGCAACTGTTCATCTTTGCTGCTTTGGATGGTCATTAAGATGCATTGCGTATGAAAAGGTGGAAATAAACTGGTGGATAAATTATTTGTGGTATTCAATTTGCAAAAGAACACTCCAGGAAATCTAAATACTGACAGACCAAAACAACTGCAAATCATCGTGCGACTCAAATACGGTATTATAATACATAATGACAAGACACTTCCGGAGGACAGTCCAGTGTCTGAAACATCTGAAAAATCCTACACGGACTTCTTATATCATACTTATTGAACTCAAGAGTATTGTATCGTTCTGTATGTTACACTAAAGTTGAAAGTTATCCACTCTGAAAAATTGAAATCGTCGAATTAAGTACGTGATTTGGTATGACAAGACCGTACCTTGGCTCCTTCGACAAGTTGGTAGAAAACGTGGTAGTTCCGCTCGCCAGGACTTTGAAATGTGATCCGTGACTGTTCTAGCAAATAATCCTGAATGATGCAACCTTTAATCATCCACTTGTTGTCAAAACAAACTTGCATAAATTTACCAAACCTGCTAGAGTTGTCATTGCGAACAGTCTTGGCATTTCCTAAAAAAGGAAACACAAATTTTATAATTAAATAAAAGCGATATTTTAATAATATTCTCTATTTACATTTAACGATGCTATCTGTGTCTCAGATTACATAACATCGAATTAGCATTCGATAATTAATTAGTTACTAATTAGTACAAACCAATTTTTTTTTTCGAAGTTCTTATTCCGCCAATGGTAACAGAACATTCAGCTCAGTGCTCTCACTAAAGGCTTTGACTTTAAAAAGCGTAAGATGTATGTTCCACTGGTACAAATTATTATTGTATCTTATTATTATTTAGTGTTCTGTCTGATGACAGGTCCATATGAACAGGATCCTTCCATCCTTTTCTCGGACTGGGACCTGTTCATATACGTTCTTGGCAGATGATCCAGAAGTGGTTTGCCATTGCCTTCTTCTGTGTGTGAATGGAGTAATTGTTGGGATGCCACGGAGGAAAACTCCGTGTTGCCTAGACCACGGCCTTGCCCAACACAAGTTATGAATTCGAACCCGAGACCCCAGGATTACAAGGCCAGCGTTCTAACCGCTAGACCAGGAAAAATGTTGGACTCCCCTGATTTAAGGTAATGTCCCACAGGGAATGAATAAAACCATGAAATAGCGGGCCCCAGGCAGAAATTCAAAACGAGGACATTTCTAAGACGAGCCACGTTCGGCTTACCCAAGTTTTCCATCGTCAGGTTTCAGATTAAGAAGGCCACTAAATGTGGAAGCCATCAGAGAATATATTAAATAAGAAGGCGCGGAGAGCTGAAAAGGGAATATTTCCGCTTGGAGGTCCATCTGATGGGTTATGAATTAAAGAAAAACATCACGAAAGGTTACACAGGGCCTCAGAGTTGGATGGATTCTTTGGAACAAAACAAGCAATGACTAAGAATGGAAACCAATGGCGGATTCCTCTAAACACGGCAATGGATATCCACTGTCAAGGAGAGGCGGAAAATGTCTTAGCCAGATGAGAAACTATCAGCTTCTTAAGAAGGATTGTTCGCGATGACGTTAGTATGTTATTGTCATTGAGCGAAGTGCTACAAAACGCTTGCAATCATAAGCTTAAAACACCTGAAAAGCTATGGACTGTTATTAAACGAAAAAGTTAAAATAAACATTTCACTACTCGCGATGAGGTAACGGAGTTGTCAACTGATCACGTGTCCTGATTACGTTTAGGGGCCTACAAAATGGAAATGCGACCGATCGAAGCGCCTCGCACCGGGAAGAATCTGAATCAATTTCCTCGTTTCCGGTTGCTTTGTTCCTTCCCTTCCCACCTCACACCCATCCTACCAATCATAACCTAACTTATATCTTTAACATCTATTACGAACTTGTGAGATCTTACGAAGTCTTGTCTCATGCATGGACAACTTCTCGTTACCAACATAACGGCGGAATAACTATTAAATATCCCATCTGATCCAAAGTAAATGTCAGTTTAGAAGGTAAAGTTTGATTCGAATTTGTTTTCAACGAACAGTAAAGTGGTATAAACTTATCAGTTGATTCTGTAACCCTTTCGTCACACAATGACGAGTTTGTTAAGCAGTCTCCTCGTTGGCACAAGCAACACAAATCAATTTACTTCATTATAATGTATCGTTATTCTCTCATTACAAACTGTTTAAATTGATGGGCTTTGGATGAAACGATGTAATAAATATTTACAAACAGAACTAAATATGAAATACGCTAAACAAGTTTGATGTCACACACGATCATCTTCATTGTAATAGGATTCTGTCATTTAGGGACTTGTGCACTGCCTACTGTCCACAGACCAGGAGAAAAACCCTGCAAGGGGAAATCGTTTCTGGTGCGGTGCGGGGGGAATGTTTACTGCCTGGTGGACTAGAGGGCTGCTATTGGTGGGAAGTGTGATACGTCAGAGGTTTACTCTACTACACAGACTGAAAACATCAAGCAGTTAAGAGTAGCGTGTAGTGAGCGCACCTCTAATGTGTTCTGTGGGTGTTGCGATAATATTCTAGATTAAATCGCTGTGCCTCTGTGAGGTAATCTTAAAGCTGTACCCATTAGAGCACGTGAAAGCCTGTCGTCTGTTGTTCGTTCAGTGGTTGTGGAACGAATGCTTTTAGGATGGGCCGTCACTCACCGCGAAATCTTGCGCATGCGCGTATATCGAATTCCTAGCAGGGATTTTCTACTGATCTGTGGACTGAGTAGGTATCTGTCATTGCTGATTTTTTGTAGATGAACGTAGATAGTATGTGGTAAGTCTACATATTTAACGCTGCTGTGTAGATTCTTTGGAATTATGCCACAATGGAACAATGTACTGTCTGTGTCTCATTTACTTTATAATTTCTGTCAGGGTCATTTATTTTGCTCAATTTTTCTACACCTGTTACTGATGGCATTTTCCCAGGGGCAAAGTTGACCACAGATTTTCAATTTCCAAGCTTAAAAATGTGTGGATCAGTACTGCAACTCTCTCATATGACGTAAGGGTGTTCAATCTTGTCTTAACTTGTGTTCGTGTATCACAAAGGAGGCGTCTCTCCTGATGTTATATACAATACCGAAAGCTTCCAAGATGGTGTTGGCCTCCAGAATCTGCTGTTCCACCCAAGTGCTGACGTTGCTGGTGACCGAACACAGGTACTGCAGAATGAACTTCGTTGTTTCCGTCTTCCCCGCCCCACTTTCCCCCGAGATGACGCATGACTGGTTGCAGTTGTCTGACGCCTGGAGCGACTTGTAAGCCGCCTCGGCTAAAGCAAACACGTGAGGCTCCAGGGCTCCCATCTTCTGTCCATGGTAACGAAATACGTATTCCTGGAAACAAGAAATAGAAAATAAAATTCGAGTTTTAATGTCGTAAGAAACTGCCTCACGCAACTTTAGAAACGTCTTCTGGGTTGCAACGCCGTGTATGTAGTCTGGCGGAAGTTCATGGAGTCTCATTGCCGTGATGATTGAGGCAGCAAGCATGTCTGAAACGTCGGTAAATTCCACGTTTTTTATGGAACGATGTTCATGGGTCCTCCTAACCTGAGCCAGTCAATATCGGAAAATCCATGAAAATTGAAATATCCCAAGAAGAAAAAGAATACACACTCTTTATTCCGTATCCCCTCACTCCACCGCTCAAAGATTCATTCACCTTCAATCCAATTACATCCTACAATCAACTCAAACCTTAAATTTCAGCACAAAATTAAATAAACCCTTCCTTGAATTCCTCAACCCCAGTGAGATTTATCTAATCCCCTGATGAACTGTGGGAAGTCTGAATTACATCGCGGTACTCAAGAGGTCTCTGAGCTCAGGAACGGGAAAAGGGAAATGTAGGATGTGAACTAGACTAAAAGGCGAAGTTCTTTGCAATTTTTCAGACCTTATATATTAATATTACTATTATCGAAGTCCTCTGAATTATTATCATTAGCCCCTATCTCCGAATTGTACATTTGTAAAGCAATTCGACGTCTAAGACCATCTAAATCTGTCAAACTTGATGACATCCCTAGCTTTGTTATAAAGGGTTGTTCTGAGGTCTTTGTTCCTGTTCTCAAACACATCTTTAATTTAAGTCTAACGCAGAATTGTTTCCTTATTTTATGTAAACAGGCAGCAATACTTCATTTTCTTAAAAAAGGTAACTACCGACCTATTTCTACACTTAAAACTTTCTCCAAATTATTTTGAACTTGTTATTTATAATCACGTCTCACATTACGTAAAGGTTTCACAAAATCTAATCTAACTAATCTCGTAGCCTATCAAGATTTTATTAACCCAATAGTTGGCTCCGAGGGTCAATCTGATGCTATTTTGATCTTAGAACTGCATTTGATCTCTTCTGCTCAAAAATCTAAGTGCCTTAGACTTTTTGGTGGTTATGTAAACCTGTTTCGTAGTTTCTTAAACCAACAGACAATCTCAGATTCGTGTTTCTAGAACTCTTTCAACTTTTCTAGTGTTCTCTGGCGTTAAACAGGGAACGGATGGTTTATGCGATGTAATTAATCATTCCAAATGCCTTATTTTAGCTGATGATATCAAAATTTTTCGTGCCATTAAATCTCCTAAAGACTGCAATGAACTTCAAACTTCAAGTAATTTCCTTCTCGAAAAAACCACTACTATGATCTTTGATTATAAAAATTGTTCAGTCCTCTATAACACGTACCGATACCATTAAAGACCTGAGAATATTTATCGACTCTAAGCTCCGATTTCACAAATATGTTGACCACATATTTTCACAGTGTTTTAAGTTGCTGGGTCTTGTTCGCACATTAACATTTTCGTTCTGTTATCTCGACTGCTTTCATACGTTATAATTTACCTCAGTTAGATCCAAACTCAAGTATTCTATTACGACTACTGATGCCAAAACTGGAACGTATCCAGGTACTATCCTTTCCTCCCCCAAGTGCATTACAGCTACGATGATGCTTTAGAGCAGGGGTTCTCAACTATTTTCGCTGGCGTACCACTAATTCTAATTTAACACATTAAATGTACCACTAACCAAATATGTTCATGGAAAACTTGATGCCTGCCCTCAGTGGCGTAACAAAGGTTTCGCGGTCACCACAAGTGTACGTACTTCAATGAGAAATAGTTTCTCTCTTTAACTGCATTTACTGACAGAAAAACTACATAAAATATACTTAAGTTGATATTATTGCGTCATATTGTGAATTAAAATTTAATTATTAGTGTTTTTTCCCCGTCTAATCACAATTGTATATAAATAAAATTATACATAAGATATTAATATATCATACCAAATATGTAAATGATATTTTAATATCTTATGTATAATTTTATTTATATACAATTGTGATTAGACGGAAAAAAAACACTAATAATAAAATATACTGAAATGTATGTGCAAAATAAGACTCCATTAGTGAATAGTTTAGTAACTACTCATATGACCATTTCATATCGCATAAAAAGTCTATTTTCGGATACATAACAGACAAATTTAGGCTTCAGTGGTACGCGTACCATAGGTTGATAAAAGCTGCTTTAGAGTACAGGTAGGTCTCGGTTTACGATACTTCACTTTCGCGATTAAATACAGTCCTTCTACTAATTTTGTCAGCACGGACTTGAACATATTCGAGACACTTCATCACATTCTACAATAGACTAATTTATTAATTTATGTACATTATTACTACAAATATATTAATGTATTTAGTATAAATTGTAACACGGTTATGAACCAATGGTCCCACGAAACGCTGAGACATCTTAACTAGACGATCTGCCCTCGACATTTCAAGGAAGACCCGCGATGAGTTCAGACCGAGCTGAACTGAACTATGAAAGTCGGGCCTGTAGTTGTCCGTGAGGTCACACGCTAAGTGGGCCGAGTGCGTGACTGACCTCCCACTGTACGCACGCACGTTCGTGTGTGTGTGAGCGTCACCATTTTCTCCAAACGCACAGCCGAAACACGGAAATCATCTCACTCATAGAGAAATTAAAATAAAATTAATTAAATGATTTGATTAAACTCCAACAAAAAATAACAAGATGGTGCATGGTCTTTACTAATACACTGATAGTTACTCAGCTGGTTAAGATATTAATTACACGGCTCCTGAGAAAATTTCCTCCAGTCCATTCACCTACACCCAACGTTTGTAATATCCATTTTAATATTATCCTCTCCGTCTTTTCGCTTGAGGCTACTTCCTATCTCTTAAACTTCGATTATAAAACACTTTGTTTTTTAAACATTCTCAGTCTATTTTATACTCTTACGGAGAGAGACAAATTTCCATATCTATATGAAACAGGTTGGCCTAAAACTTTTCGTATATTTTGAGTTTTTCGTATATTTTGAGTCTTTTAGATTACACAAAACAGTAATTTTGCTACTGTGTACGGGTGTGAAACTTTGTCGCTTACTTTGAGAACAAAGTTCTGCGAAAAATGTTTTGTCTTCAACAAATGTTTTATTTGCGACAATATCAACAGCTCAGATTACACACCGCTGAATACTTGTATAATAAATGAGCAATGAAATGCAGAGGATGTGTAAGGAAGTGGTCGTGGCCGAGCTTCAGGTATTACCTCATCATTTGTTTGGAGGGGCTAAGAGAAACCACGACAACACAAAATTATGCAAATTCCGATCCAAACAGGTCGCCTAAAACTGAAATGAAGACAGTTCACACTCACACATCCTAGTTCTTACAGATTAATTTTAATGTTATCCTTCGATCTAGTTAAAAATCTCTTCTTTTCAAGATTTCAGGCTGAAATTGAATTCAAAGTTTGACACCGTGAAGGCGGTTAAGAACTGTTATCACCCTTCGGAGGAACGTAACGCCTCAAGTTTCAGAGTTGAAGTAATATATTAAAAAATACTGATATCTAATTTTCTGTTTCAGTTTTAGTAAAACTCAATGAACAATTATTAAAGTTCGAACGCAAAGATTAGGCTAACAACAGATTAAATTTGTAATAAATGAACGTCGAGACCAGAGAGAAATGTGAAATTACAAGAACGCAATTGGAAAATTTCTACGCTCCTATACACAGGAGCTCAGTTAGGATCTGTGCAGAACGACCACTTCAGAAGGTTCTTATTGTCTAATCATCCATTTCCTTCGCTGACATTTGAAGTTTTGACTTAAAAAGTGTTAACATTTACAAAGCAGACAGACAGTGTCAGCCACGAAAAAATGGTCGTTGAGTTAAAGATGACCATCTTCTGGAATGTTGCGACGCGAAGCATAGTAGAAACCGACGTTTCAGAAGTGTTTACAGCTTCCATCATCAGGGCGACACACGATATCCTACATGTTAGGTTGACACTGACTGCTTCGTTAGAAAATACGTAAAATTCTTTTAACGTCTAAAGTAATTTGTTCAGTGTAAAGTTATTTTGTACATCATGAAGTTGTGTGGGAAGCTGGAGGCCGTCTTTACCACGTCAAGAAAACTTCTGTTCTCCGTTAAGCCTCGTAACAAACCGGTATAAAACATTCCTCGATGTCACGGGCGATTATAACTTGAATAAAATGTCTTTCCTCAAAGAGAAAGGAGCTTCAGTAGACTTTACGGTCACGACGGCTTCAAGAACGCTTCGGCCAATAGTAAATAACCTAAATATTTGGTATTGTAAGGTCATATAAAATGCGATTTCCGTATTTAGTCGCATAAGAGATTGGACAGTAGACCGTGTTAAAGCAGACCTAACGCCCAGCGACACAGAAAACCAGTGGCAATAGCAGGAACTAGTCACCAAATACAACAAACTCCCGATATCCGGTCAATCAACGCGTGGGTGTGTCATAAACGAGGCTTCACCGAGGCAGACATCCGCGGTGTCTCGAAATTTTCCGCGCCTCGTATCACAAATTCCTCTGCACAGTTCAATCATGGAAACAGAAAGAAAGGAAAATAAGGGAGAAGGAAATGAAACAAAAGACAGATGAAAACATTATGAATATCGATATTGTAATCGATTCATCATATACCGATAATCGATTAATCTGATAATTAATCGGTTAATGAAATTGAACTTTAAACGAAAAATATAAATTATTCAGTTACATTAAATTCGACAGTCAATGCAGTCCCCCACGTGGGGTCCGCTACATCAGATGCAGACTGACTCAGAAGGCGTGGCTTGTACTGCAGCTGATATTGATCTGTTCCCTTACAAGACGCTTGAAGGCACTGCCCACGCTGGGATTTAATCTTAGTGCACGGATTTCGGTTGTCACGGAGATCTTAGTAACTGCAGTGTCGTTTGCAAGTGCAGAGATGACGTGGTTCGTCGTGTCGTAAGTAGCGACTGTCAACTGTCTGCTACGTCGTTCTTGTTCAATTCCGGCCCCAAACAACGCCAACGCTAGAGGCGCTGTGGTCGCAATTTAGATCAAAGTCGATAAATAAACTTCCATTTCGACTTCAGATATCGATATATGTAGGATTTCAGACTGGAATAATGTGGTGTGTTCCACTGAGGCTTTAGCAGTATTCGGTAAATATATTCTATGAAATACTTAAAGTCCATTAACAAGTCTACAAAATGAACTCCAGAAACAAAAACTTTCAGACAGAAACGCCATTTATTTAAAAGTTATGTTCGTCCTTACTTTTCCAATTCGACTTCTTGGACAGTAAGTATGTAGTTTCTACAAACGAGAATGTAACGACCGAGATATGGCGAGAGGAAGAGTCTCTACTATCCAATTCCACGTAGTGGAGCTCGTTGAGAAGATTACAGTTGCATACCTAACCAAGAAATATCCTGCCTTTTATAGAAACCTAAGATTCATTATCGGTCCCAAGATTACAGTCATTTGAATCGAGTTAACAACTTCACAACTTGCTTTCTGCTCATGTAGGGGGCATTTTAATTTTTGTTAAGTGTTTTTTGAGTGTACAGATATGACCTAAGCAGATGACAACTTAAAACCCAATCAATTATTATAATCACAGCAAGTGTTATATCACTTCGAGTTAATTTCCGGATGTTGTTAACGGAATATAATGACTACTTCAATGTGAGAATAAATTTACGTTGTAAAGTATGAAGTTCGGCGGGTGGCCCACCTACTACCTACTCTATAGAACAGTGGTATTCAACCTGGGGTACGCGAAATTTAAAAAAAATTATATTATTTTATGAATATACTGAATAATCAGTAATGTAATTTATTTAATTTATTTTAGATGTAGATTATATACTATGTATAACTTGAATTATACACCAACAACTTTGGAGGTACAAAGTTGAAGAGAAATTATATCTGGGGGTACGCGAAGACATCTTAGGGGGTACGTGAAATTTAAAAAAATATATTATTTTATGATAAACACTGAATAATCAGTAATGTAATTTATTTAATTTATTTTAGATGTAGATTATATACTATGTAAAACTTGAATTATACACCATCAACTTTGGGGGGTACAAAGTTGAAGAGAAATTATATCTGGGGGTACGCGAAGACATCTTAGGGGGTACGTGAAATTTAAAAAAATATATTATTTTATGATAAACACTGAATAATCAGTAATGTAATTTATTTAATTTACTTTAGATGTAGATTATATACTATGTATAACTTGAATTATACACCAACAACTTTGGGGGGTACAAAGTTGAAGAGAAATTATATCTGGGGGTACGCGAAGACATCTTAGGGGGTACGTGAAATTTAAAAAAATATATTATTTTATGATAAACACTGAATAATCAGTAATGTAATTTATTTAATTTATTTTAGATGTAGATTATATACTATGTATAATTTGAATTATACACCAACAACTTTGGGGGGTACAAAGTTGAAGAGAAATTATATCTGGGGGTACGCGAAGACATCTTAGGGGGTACGTGAAATTTAAAAAAAATATATTATTTTATGATAAACACTGAATAATCAGTAATATAATTTATTTAATTTACTTTAGATGTAGATTATATACTATGTATAACTTGAATTATACACCAACAACTTTGGGGGGTACAAAGTTGAAGAGAAATTATATCTGGGGGTACGCGAAGACATCTTAGGGGGTACGTGAAATTTAAAAAAATATATTATTTTATGATAAACACTGAATAATCAGTAATGTAATTTATTTAATTTATTTTAGATGTAGATTATATACTATGTATAATTTGAATTATACACCAACAACTTTGGGGGGTACAAAGTTGAAGAGAAATTATATCTGGGGGTACGCGAAGACATCTTAGGGGGTACGTGAAATTTAAAAAAAATATATTATTTTATGATAAACACTGAATAATCAGTAATGTAATTTATTTAATTTATTTTAGATGTAGATTATATACTATGTATAATTTGAATTATACACCAACAACTTGGGGGGGTACAAAGTTGAAGAGAAATTATATCTGGGGGTACGCGAACAAAAAAGGTTGAATACCACTGTTATAGAAGACTTAAAGCCCAAGTTTGACAGTGTCAAAACGACTGTTATGAAATAAAAACATAACTTGGGGGTTGGAATAAGGGCGGAGAACAGGACGGGGAAGAGAAGATTGCCCTCACAGCCAGACCAAGATAAAAATCTGCGATCATGACATCATCCTATGACTCAGATCCGAATCCTCCCCTATTTTATCCGAATACAGCCAGATTCTGCCGTTACGTTCAATAATTAAAACTATTAAACCCGATGATTCAGAGACGGTATTTAGCGTCTGCTCAGCTACAGAAACACATTAATTATATCTAATTTATTATATACAATGCAAACAATCTGAATTAACAACGAAAAATCAATGTTACGTTTATTTCGAAAGAGTCTTGCAAAGGAAAATACTTTTACGTACAAAGTTACTTACCGAATAATAATTTGTAAAGGATATCGAAGCGGCCGTGGCATATTTTAAGGTATTATCCCGGTATTTACTTATAAGGACAATAAAATATCACGATAAACCTGAGTCAGCCTCCGGACAAAGATTTGAACCTGGGTCCTGTGCAATACGAAGCAGCACTCGGCCACGACGTTTCGTGATCGACTCCTACAAAGGGAGCGCATTTAAAAATATCTTTACTCGGCCACAATGAACAATCCCGATGTCGGTCTGATTTATCCGTGGCTTCGTACGTATTTTTACATCGCAGTAACAAAAGAACTCCAAAAATACATCTTTAGAAACTTCAGTGGTTTTCTGTTTGTTTTCGCTTAATTAAAACCGACGTCATCATTCGCACTGGCTGGGAGTGTTATCCGTCTTCCTGACACACTGATGTATCCTCTCAGTAGTCAATGTACTCGTCGGTCTGTTTTGTTTCGACGGTTAACAATAGCTCACAGCTGGAAAATTTCTGAAACCCACAGAAGAACATTTTTAACTTCCGGCTACAAACTATAATTCTCCGAAGGTCCTGTAAAAATTTCGTACTGGAGACGTCGTGTTTAAAAATCAAGTCATGTCCGTTTTCCAGCACAGATCAAAGTTGAATGAAATCCTGACAGAAATCTCGCCCGTTCGGAGCAGAGTTTTTGAATACGAGGCGTACGATATTTTACTCAGACATATTAATTCATTAAGCGAATATACTGCGCTATCAAATATTTACGTCTTCCGGTTTGTAACGGAGTTTAAGAATTCTGCACGCGTGTAACGTCTCTGTATGAATACAATGGACCGTTCTCACTTACACGAGAGCTTTGTCCTGCACGTGAGGATTCTTCAACAAGTCTTTCGAGGTCTACACGGGTTTAATTTATACTTAAATAAAAGAAATAAGTCTTAGGTGGGGGTACATATCTGAAAATAAACTTCGGGGTAAGGCCAAATCATCCTCGGGCGTGGTCGAGTGAAATTCTAAAAATTTCGCCCGTTCTAACCTAACCTTACAATTCTTCCCAGGTTTTCTCTTTACTAAAACTGTTTGGGAGAGTTTGGTTTAAAAATGTTATGAATATTAAGATGGCTGCCTTCTGGGTTAATGTTCCGTCTAGTCTGGTATAAGTCACCGACATTTCAGAGATGCTTACTACCTCCACCATCAGGGTAAACATCGAAGCAGAAAGCATGTCTGAAACGTCCGTAAACTACTATCA
Organism: Zootermopsis nevadensis; assembly: GCF_977971745.1. Taxonomy (NCBI): domain Eukaryota; kingdom Metazoa; phylum Arthropoda; class Insecta; order Blattodea; family Termopsidae; genus Zootermopsis; species Zootermopsis nevadensis. The sequence goes on from NW_028259145.1 coordinate 1,235,346, forward strand.
GACTACACGGCGCCAACAACTCAGAAGACAGAAATCTTCATACTCTGATGACGGAGGCAGTATGACCTCTGAAACGGTGGTTAACATCGACCAGACTACACAGCGCAACAACCCAGAAGACAGAAATCTTCATACTCTGACGACGGAGGCAGTATGACCCCTGAAACGTTGGTAAACATCGACCAGACTACACAGCGCAACAACCCAGAAGACAGAAATCTTCATACTCTGATGACGGAGGCAGTATGACCTCTGAAACGTTGGTTAACATCGACCAGACTACACAGCGCAACAACCCAGAAGACAGAAATCTTTATACTCTGATGACGGAGGCAGTATGACCTCTGAAACGTTGGTTAATATCGACCAGACTACACAGCGCAACAACCCAGAAGACAGAAATCTTCATACTCTGATGACGGAGGCAGTATGACCTCTGAAACGTTGGTTAATATCGACCAGACTACACAGCGCAACAACCCAGAAGACAGAAATCTTCATACTCTGATGACGGAGGCAGTATGACCTCTGAAACGTTGGTTAACATCGACCAGACTACACAGCACAACAACCCAGAAGACAGAAATCTTTATACTCTGATGACGGAGGCAGTATGACCTCTGAAACGTTGGTTAATATCGACCAGACTACACAGCGCAACAACCCAGAAGACAGAAATCTTCATACTCTGATGACGGAGGCAGTATGACCTCTGAAACGTTGGTTAATATCGACCAGACTACACAGCGCAACAACCCAGAAGACAGAAATCTTCATACTCTGATGACGGAGGCAGTATGACCTCTGAAACGTTGGTAAACATCGACCAGACGACACAGTGCAACAACCCAGAAGACAGAAATCTTCATACTCTGATGACGGAGGCAGTATGACCTCTGAAACGTTGGTAAACATCGACCAGACTACACAGCGCAACAACCCAGAAGACAGAAATCTTCATACTCTGATGACGGAGGCAGTATGACCTCTGAAACGTTGGTAAACATCGACCAGACTACACAGCGCAACAACCCAGAAGACAGAAATCTTCATACTCTGATGACGGAGGCAGTATGACCTCTGAAACGTTGGTTAATATCGACCAGACTACACAGCGCAACAACCCAGAAGACAGAAATCTTCATACTCTGATGACGGAGGCAGTATTACCTCTGAAACGTTGGTAAACATCGACCAGACGACACAGTGCAACAACCCAGAAGACAGAAATCTTCATACTCTGATGACGGAGGCAGTATGACCTCTGAAACGTTGGTAAACATCGACCAGACGACACAGTGCAACAACCCAGAAGACAGAAATCTTCATACTCTGATGACGGAGGCAGTATGACCTCTGAAACGTTGGTAAACATCGACCAGACTACACAGCGCAACAACCCAGAAGACAGAAATCTTCATACTCTGATGACGGAGGCAGTATGACCTCTGAAACGTTGGTTAATATCGACCAGACTACACAGCGCAACAACCCAGAAGACAGAAATCTTCATACTCTGATGACGGAGGCAGTATGACCTCTGAAACGTTGGTTAACATCGACCAGACTACACAGCGCAACAACCCAGAAGACAGAAATCTTTATACTCTGATGACGGAGGCAGTATGACCTCTGAAACGTTGGTTAATATCGACCAGACTACACAGCGCAACAACCCAGAAGACAGAAATCTTCATACTCTGATGACGGAGGCAGTATGACCTCTGAAACGTTGGTTAATATCGACCAGACTACACAGCGCAACAACCCAGAAGACAGAAATCTTCATACTCTGATGACGGAGGCAGTATGACCTCTGAAACGTTGGTAAACATCGACCAGACGACACAGTGCAACAACCCAGAAGACAGAAATCTTCATACTCTGATGACGGAGGCAGTATGACCTCTGAAACGTTGGTAAACATCGACCAGACGACACAGTGCAACAACCCAGAAGACAGAAATCTTCATACTCTGATGACGGAGGCAGTATGACCTCTGAAACGTTGGTAAACATCGACCAGACTACACAGCGCAACAACCCAGAAGACAGAAATCTTCATACTCTGATGACGGAGGCAGTATGACCTCTGAAACGTTGGTTAATATCGACCAGACTACACAGCGCAACAACCCAGAAGACAGAAATCTTCATACTCTGATGACGGAGGCAGTATGACCTCTGAAACGTTGGTTAATATCGACCAGACTACACAGCGCAACAACCCAGAAGACAGAAATCTTCATACTCTGATGACGGAGGCAGTATGACCTCTGAAACGTTGGTTAATATCGACCAGACTACACAGCGCAACAACCCAGAAGACAGAAATCTTCATACTCTGATGACGGAGGCAGTATGACCTCTGAAACGTTGGTTAATATCGACCAGACTACACAGCGCAACAACCCAGAAGACAGAAATCTTCATACTCTGATGACGGAGGCAGTATGACCTCTGAAACGTTGGTTAATATCGACCAGACTACACAGCGCAACAACCCAGAAGACAGAAATCTTCATACTCATCGCCCTGATGATGGAGGCAGTATGACCTCTGAAACGTTGGTAAACATCTCCCAGACTACACAGCGCAACAACCCAGAAGAGATAAATCTTCATACTCTGATGACGGAGGCAGTATGACCTCTGAAACGTTGGTTAATATCGACCAGACTACACAGCGCAACAACCCAGAAGACAGAAATCTTCATACTCTGATGACGGAGGCAGTATGACCTCTGAAACGTTGGTTAATATCGACCAGACTACACAGCGCAACAACCCAGAAGACAGAAATCTTCATACTCTGATGACGGAGGCAGTATGACCTCTGAAACGTTGGTTAATATCGACCAGACTACACAGCGCAACAACCCAGAAGACAGAAATCTTCATACTCTGATGACGGAGGCAGTATGACCTCTGAAACGTTGGTTAATATCGACCAGACTACACAGCGCAACAACCCAGAAGACAGAAATCTTCATACTCGCCGCTGTAAAAACCTCAAATCATACATGAAAAATCATGCCCTCTGAGATTAATCATTTAGGAACAAACAAAACATAGCGTAGAAACACATCTAAAGGATAGCTCAAGGAGAAGTTAGGACGACGAGAGAAATGCCTGGTTTTCCGGTCTGTCGCCCGCCCGACCTCAAGAAAGTGTTTTAAGGGTGGCTTAACACGGCGCGCCAGCCCGGAATGATGCACTTTATAGACGACTGGAACACAGCTGTGGGCTCCTAAAGGCGTGGCACATTGCACTGTCTCCAGTTTGGTCGGAGCTCGTTCACGCCAAAGTTCCTTCCACCAGAGGACGAGCCGTTCACAGACACAAAGCTCGAGGACTTAATTGTACTTTGATGATGTCACTTGTAATTACAGAAGGCTCACGATTATCTGGGGGCGGATTTACCGGGGTCTACCTGGTTTAAACAAATATTAAAAGTTAATTTAGAAAATCTGACGTAAAATTTAAAACGTTTAAAAATAAATTAATAGATACAACAACGGCATTTTAAAGTATTAACATAAATCAATTGTTGCTAAAAACCTGCCGTTTACGACAAAAGAACGTTAATACTATAAACTGCAGTCCTTTTTAAAAAAATTGTATGTATTATATTAAATATTATATAAAATTCTTTCGTCTTTTGTATATAATTAGAAATATTCGTAGTTTACGTCTGTAATTAAACGTACATATTTGTTATATATATGTGTATTTTTATTTAATTTTTTAAGTTTATCGGGGGTTTCGATTATGTAGGAAAATATATTTCCCAATTAACCCGAAAATTGAAAAGTCTAATGTATTATGAGATGATAATGTTGCGTCATATTGTGTTGAATATATACTTGTTCAATTTTATCAGTCTAATCACAATAAAATATTATTATTAAATATTAAAATATTACAATTAACATTTAAATATTTAAAATATATTAAAATGATGCTCTCTATCAAAATGTTCGATTTAAATGTTAATTGTAATATTTTAATATTTAATAATAATATTTTATTGTCATTAGACTGATAAAATTGAACAAGTCTACTGTATTAGTAAAATTTACAAATGTGAAGTCGTTCTCTGTGGAACAGAATTTTACAAGACCACTTGTAAATTGTAGTTCATACTTTTGTGAAATATAATTCTTGGCGTTATCCTCATGAGGGCCTATTTGTTGTTTAAGAACTAGCTGAGTTTTAAAAACTGTGTAATTTGTAGGTCTCGGAAAAATTAATAGCAGATCGTAATTAATTTCTTTTAAAAAAAACTTTTTTTGGGGGGGTGGGGGTGGAGAGAACGTAATCAGTCATCAATTTCCCGAGGACTTGTAACTAAAAATTTATTTAGTAATACCCGAATTTTAGAGCAAATAACTGTGCTAAAGGATACAGACTGGTCGCTAATTTCTATTCATACACAATATTCATCTCTCGTTCTCCGACAAACAATATTAAATCAAATAAATAATAGCTACACGAATGTGATGCTAATTTACGGAGTACGTTGAATATTGTATACTTTAATTAAGTCGTAAAGAAAGGAAATTGTTTGGTGATACACAGATTCTTACAAAATATCCGACTATCGTAGTGTTCAGCTGGCATGGAGCGATGCAATTTCGTTGCAAGATGGAGTCGTTCCTGTCCTTTGCGACGCCCGTAGTTCACGAAGGAGAGACTCGTTTCTGTTTTTTTCCCTTTCTTTCTTTTCTTCCTTCCTTTCTTTCCTTCCTTTCTTTTTCTTTCTTTCCTTCCTTTCTTTCCCTTTCTTTCTTTATTTCTTTCTTTCCTTCCTTTCTTTATTTCTTTCTTTCCTTTCTTTCTTTTTCTTTCTTTCTTTCTTTCCTTTCTTTCCTTCCTTCTTTCTTTCTTTCTTTCCTTTCTTTCTTTCTTTCCTTCCTTTCCTTCCTTCCTTTCTTTTTATTTCTTTTCTTTCTTTCTTTTTCTTTCTTTCTTTCCTTTCTTTCTTTTTCTTTCTTTCCTTCCTTCCTTTCTTTCCTTCCTTCCTTTCCTTTCTTTCTTTTTCTTTCTTTCTTTTTCTTTCTTTCCTTTCTTTCTTTTTCTTTCTTTCTTTCTTTCCTTCTTTCTTTCTTTCCTTTCTTTCTTTCTCTCTCTTTCTTTCTTTCTTTCTTTCTTTCTTCACAGTGAGCGGATAGTTACCAGTTCTGAGGACGAAGTCGTTCTTTTGGAACGACAACTCAGTCACGATGTACCCGTCATCAGCATTTCAGTCGCATGCACGTGAGAACATGACAGCGATAACGCCCTGAAATTCATTTCGCTGAGTACAACACCGGCTGTCCACTTGTCATCTACGCGGACTTCGTGTCTCTCTCTCCTTCCTCTTCTTCTTGTGGTTAATCTCCTCGTCCTCGTGATTTTTCTCATTTATCCTCCTGTCTCTTTCCCTGTCAGTAAACCTACTGAGTCAATGAGGATGGTCCTGCTAAGTCTGTCATGATTTCATTTTATCGATGTTTAACGCTTTAAAACTCAGTTGTGCCACCTTATTTAACGATCTAGTACAGTGGTATTCAACCTGGGGTACGCGTAACCCCTGGGGTACGTAAAAATTAATAAAAATATTATTCTATGATAAACACTGAACAATCAGGGACAGATTTAATACATTATTTTGGATGTAATTTATTTAATTTATTTTAGATGTAGATTATATACTATATATAATTTGAATTATACACCAACAACTTTGGGGGTACAAAGTTGAAGAGAAATTACATCTGGGGGTACGCGAAGACATCTTAGGGGGTACGTGAATTTTAAAAAAATATATATTATTTTATGATAAACACTGAATAATCAGTAATGTAATTTATTTAATTTATTTTAGATGTAGATTATATACTACGTATAACTTGAATTATACACCAACAACTTTGGGGGTACAAAGTTGAAGAGAAATTATATCTGGGGGTACGCGAACAAAAAAGGTTGAATACCACTGATCTAGTACGTACTATTTATTTTCCTTTAAGTGCATTAGCGGATTTCTTACGATTCCCAGAATAAACGTCATTAAGAGACTGATAATTGCAACGGAGAATGCCTGCTTTTTTTTTCTCTCTTTGCGGAACGGACTAAAACTTTAAACAATTTAGATTTGCTATGGCTAAAAAAGATTTAAAGACTTACATCATATGACGACGGTGCCCAAATTTAATTTTTGTATTTTTGTACCGGATAACAGAATAGAATAAACATGAGTAACTAAGTTGTTATTCCAGGTTTCCATGGCAGCAAGTATGAAGATAGCCTTCTAATGGGACGTTGCGCCGTGTAGTCTGGTATTAGTTTACAGACGTTTCAGTAAATTAATAACACATTAGACAGCGCACCAACCTCGAAGACAGTCATCTTCAATAACCATGTTTGCTAAATTTAAATCGGAATTATAACGAATTCCACCTGCCTTAATTAACAATCAAAGGAATGCGTTCGTAGTCATTTCTTCCCGGAACCTCCCGTTTTCTCAAAGCAGTGTGAATGCAGCTATCTTCTTTACTAAAGCCACTGCCCAACACCCAGCTCATCTCACCTCCTAATCTGTTCAATTTAAGACATCAAAGCCCTACGATGTAAGATTACACGTGATCATCCAACGCTACCTACTGTGACGCTGGAGAACTATTACTCGCACCACATGCAGTGAGGCACGAGACATCGCGTCTCCTCCCCTTTGATGAGGACATCAAACGTTCTTTATTTCCACGTCTTAAACGATGATCAATGTAACACAAGCGAAAACTCAAGGCTGCCAACGGTCAGGTGTCTCGGAAGATGGCGGACGATCGGATTTAGCAGCCGGAAACAGCCTAAGACAGCAAAGAGCTTTTATATCACAAGGAAGAACGAGTTTCCTTGAACAGCATTGACCTTTTTAATGTTGGAAGTGCAGTGTTTTCTTTGTGGTACGGACTGAATTCTTGAATACTATTCAGACGGGCTTCGGCTTTTAGGGGGTTAAACTGATACATGGGTTCGAACTACGATATTCTCTAAAAGACTGCAAATAAGATTCATTTAATGGGCCACAACGTTATTCGACAATTAACGTATACCATATATGATTTGAGGTTTTCACAGCGGTGAGTATGAAGATTTCTCTCTTCTGGGCTGTTGCGCTGTGTAGTCTGGTCGATGTTTAACAACGTTTCAGAGGTCATACTGCCTCCGTCATCAGAGTATGAAGATTTCTGTCTTCTGGGTTGTTGCGCTGTGTAGTCTGGTCGATGTTAACCAACGTTTCAGAGGTCATACTGCCTCCGTCATCAGAGTATGAAGATTTCTGTCTTCTGGGTTGTTGCGCCGTGTAGTCTGGTAGATGTTTACCAACGTTTCAGAGGTCATACTGCCTCCGTCATCAGAGTATGAAGATTTCTGTCTTCTGGGTTGTTGCGCTGTGTAGTCTGGTCGATGTTTAACAACGTTTCAGAGGTCATACTGCCTCCGTCATCAGAGTATGAAGATTTCTGTCTTCTGGGTTGTTGCGCTGTGTAGTCTGGTCGATGTTTAACAACGTTTCAGAGGTCATACTGCCTCCGTCATCAGAGTATGAAGATTTCTGTCTTCTGGGTTGTTGCGCTGTGTAGTCTGGTCGATGTTTATCAACGTTTCAGAGGTCATACTGCCTCCGTCATCAGAGTATGAAGATTTCTGTCTTCTGGGTTGTTGCGCTGTGTAGTCTGGTCGATGTTAACCAACGTTTCAGAGGTCATACTGCCTCCGTCATCAGAGTATGAAGATTTCTGTCTTCTGGGTTGTTGCGCTGTGTAGTCTGGTCGATGTTAACCAACGTTTCAGAGGTCATACTGCCTCCGTCATCAGAGTATGAAGATTTCTGTCTTCTGGGTTGTTGCGCTGTGTAGTCTGGTCGATGTTAACCAACGTTTCAGAGGTCATACTGCCTCCGTCATCAGAGTATGAAGATTTCTGTCTTCTGGGTTGTTGCGCTGTGTAGTCTGGTCGACGTTTACCAAAGTTTCAGAGGTCATACTGCCTCCGTCTTCAGCAAATGTTTTTTGGCATATAAGATGTGTTTACACAGTTCTTCGCCAAAAAAAAAAGAATAATGCACTAATCCTGTCGTATCGCAAAGCTGGACTTTTTGGAAATTTGTAAACCTGGTAGAAGGGGTGAGTTTCATGCTTCTAGTAGATAATTTGATGTCCACCGAAACTTCCTTCAACGGCTGAGCGAGATCAGAAGCTTGCAAGCTCAGTGTTTTTTTCATAAACAAAAACGCCACGATAACGCGGCAACTTCTCTGACTCCTCAGTCGAGCGGGCAGTCTACACAATTCCAACAGGCGTTCAGTAACGGCTTTTTCGAACCAATCTACAGCCATTCAAACGACCTCAAATCTTACGCAATACAAATAATTATGTTGTTAAACGACAAGCCCGAATACCCAGCATTCCATCGCAATATTGGTCGCTGGAGCTTTACTTCTGACTCTAAACTCACAGTAAAGCAGTTAACCTTTACATATACAACTAACACACAGTATGTGTTTACATTTTAGCATCTTTTATACGATTCTGCTCGTGTCGTATTATAAAACTCGGAAGCAAACACTCGTACCAGTGTGACAGGTGTGGCTTGAGGTGAACGGCCGGTGTCAATTTTGTGGTTTCCTCGGTTCGTGGAAGATCACATATCGGTCAACGAGTTACGAAACCACACATGCGGTAATACCATAAAAATCTACCCGCTAAATCACATATTAAGGCTTTGACCGGGATGTTCTTTTGTTAAATCTTATGTGGTACCGCCTGATTCGACTTCTAATGGTTAAGTGAAGTGTTTTCTTCGCGGTACGGACTGAATTCATAAATAATATTCAGACGATCTTCGGCTTCAAAGGGTTAAAGCCGTGCGATTTGAAATATCATTGCAAAACAATGAGCGGTATGGACCAGTAACGAGCTGTTATAAACACGGCGATAAGCCCAAATATGCCTATGTTCTAGGTAATAGCATTGCGTAATATCGTAGGAGTTTACCAACGTTTCAGAGGTCCTTGCTGCCTCCATCATCAGGGCGATGAGTAAGCTAAAGCGATAATTAACCTTAGGATTAAAAACAAATCCGGAAGTCCCTTGATTAGATGAGCGACTATTAGCTTCTCAATGAGAATGTTTCACGGAGTTGATTAGCTAGCTTAGCGTCTATTATTAAGTCGTGCTTTAAATGGACAGGTGACTCGTAATACGAGGCGCGTCCCAAAAGTAAGTTTCCCACTCGTCCCACAGCTAGCAAACCTTATATTGCGCGAAGCGACTGTGCGTACGTGATAGAGCAATGACGTAGCATGGCGCATGCACTAACGGCACTTCCCGCGTTCTCACAGTAGCATCGTTGCAGCTGTTGAAGATGGAGGTTCTTATTCCAGCTCCCGCCGACTGTGAAGTGCGGTCAGTGATAACGCTAGGCCGCACACGGCTCGACGGACAGCAAGTCTCCTGCAGGAGTTCAGCTGGGAGGTGTTTAATCATTCACCCTACAGCCCGGACCTCGCTCCCAGTGATTTCCATCTTTTCCTACACCTCAAGAAATTCCTGTCCGGTCAGCGTCAGCGTTTTGAGAATGACAGAGAGGCGGAGATGGTTGTCACACAGTGGTTCCAATCCCAGGCGGCAGACTTCTACGACACAGGTATTCAAAAGTTGGTCCCACGGTATGACAAATGTCTCAATTCCGGTGGCGAATATGTTGAAAAATAGCTGGACACTTGCTGTATCTGTTGCAATAAATATTTCCATGAAATTGTGTTTTGTTTCTGTAAACGGCCCCAGGGAAACTTACTTTGAGGACGAGCCTCGTATTATCGCCTGGAAGAATCTTTTTAGTATCTGCCTCCAAAGACCAAACACATGAAAAAGTTGTCATCGAAGTTTTACTAATATTAAATTTCGTTTTGAGTTATATCCGTTGAATTTTCAGATTAAAATCTTCTGCGTCGTGTTTAAATCACTTCTACACTGAAGAATGAGGCGGTAATTTCCTGCCTTTCAGCTACGAACACAAATTATTTTCTAGGGCCTACGTAATAATTATTGTTTCAATGTCGACGGTTTGAATCGAAACCAGGAGTTTTTCAGTATCCTGTTATACGATTAACTCAACACAACTGAGTTTCCCCCTAGTGACCAAAGGTCGTGGGTTCGATTCCAACAGTCGCCACCAATTGAAAATGGATTATTACTAGAGCAAACCTTACTGTATATTTTTAACCAATCACTTCTAAGGCTGATGTAGAGCTGAAATGTCTTGTACGTATCAAATACAGTCTACCTTAGACAATGACATAGAATTGGTGTAACATAAGACTTCTACAATGAAACAACTGTCACAAACCTTCAGGGAATCATGAATAATTATCATTTAGCAATTAACCTGAACACAGTCTTCTGTGACTTTACATTCTTACTGCTACAATACAAATACCAGCGTAATTTTTTTAAAATGGTATATCTGGTTCAGATAAACTGGTTACTTGTCACGTCATTAAAATTCCTTAATTTTGTATTGACACTTGAAGTAGGACAAACCAATTAACAGCTATCAGATATATTACTCAATCACGAATCCTTGACATGTTTAAAATCACAAAGAAATCATTGTCTCCCTTTAAAACAAAGTTAAATGCATTTCATTTTTCCATTCCCTTAATCATAAACGAAAAGCCTGTCATGATCGCATTTATTAATAAAAAAATCACCGTGGCTTCATTCAGTTTTGATGTTCAAGTCTGCATTAAATTATCAATTAGTCACAACATTTTTAAAAATTTGTCAGTTTGTTGTTCGCTAATCCAATACCAGAAGCGCCATCGTCTTCAAGCAAATTAAGTGTTTCCACTTAAAATTATTCATTGTCAGGACTTTTTCCATCATCTGTTCTTTAAAACCACGACGTTTCGGAGGCTGGTTCTGTCTCCGTCTTCAGGTGTTGGGTTCCTTAGATAGAGCTAGTCTCTGTCACCTGAAGACGGAGACAGAACCTGCCTCCGAAACGTCGTGGTTTTAAAGAACAGATGATGGAAAAAAGTCCTGACAATGAATAATTTTAAGTGTGAACTACCGTCGTCAAAACCCTTTAGAATTGAAATTAAGTGTTCCCAATAGTAATTTTTTTTAAATAAAACGACCTAAATCCACCAAAGGACTGACCTTTTAAAGTTATCGATCCACTGGTGACGTCCACTGGTCATTTGAAATGGCGTGGACGACCGAACACATCCCTCGCGAGCAGCTATTTCAGGTGCTGTAGACATTCGACTGTTCTCACGCTAAATCTTAAATAAAGAAGGAAAACTCAGGGGCACTTACCGACGTGTAGATGTCCAGTTCCTTGTAAGGATTCACGGCTACCAAGATCGTCCCTGTGTATGTCTGATGCTGTAGTTAAGGAAAACCAAACACACGGAGTCACAGCTGGTGAGAACAGAAAAATACAGACACTCGGCACACACAGTTTCAAGCTTACAGGATATGAAAAATGACGTAACTAACTGATGCCTGTTTGACTAAATGAATGATAAGGTAGTATATTTGCGTCATATTGTGAATTAGGTTAATATTTTAATATTTTCCGTCAAATCACAATTTTAATAAGATAATAAAATATAAAACATTTAAAATATCATTTCACGTTCCGCATGTCGTAAGAGACGTTCCAATTTGTAAATGAATGATATTAAACCCGAAGATCAAACTCCTAGCACAAACTGAAGTCTACCTTAGTGTATTTTTAACACAGTACAAATAATAATAACTCCAAGTCACTCAGAAAATATTTGGCCAACATCCCGGGCGAACACGACATCAGAGAACTTCAGAAAACTGCCATTTTAGGATCTTCATACATAATTCAGAAGTTGTTGTAAAATATATAGTTATCCCTCACAATAAAACTATCAATATATAATATATGTAACACGTATTAAAAAAACAAAATGTATTTCGGAAATAGCTGCTGCCCTATGTACCTTAGGGACAAGGTCTGTCTCGGTTACGTAGAAGTAAATACCCTATAAAGTGGTTAATAGATGGAATAATAAATAATAATTCAATTTATTTATTTATTATTAATATATTTATATTATTTATTATTAATTATATTTAATAATAATAATAATAATAATAGAAAGTAGCGATCTTAGGGGGTCTAGTGGTTAGCAAACTTGTTTTGTATTCATGAGGTACCAGCTTCAAATCTCGGTCCGGAGACCGGCTACCCAGGTTTATCGTGGGTTTCTTCAGTTAATCCACGCAAATACCAAAATGGTACTAGAAATTAGGTGATGACTGTTTCCACTTCTAATTCAGTAATCATCCCATCATTCGACGTAATGCAGTCTTGAGTAACTAACATCGTAATTTAATAAAACATAATAAATAATATAACGCGAAGTTAAACAAAAGGTCACAAACGTAAATTTAAAAAAAAAACCGCGCTATTAAATCCCTTTTAAGAATAACAAAGGAGTGACAGATGTCAATACATCGTTTCTGACAGAATTTTCTCGAGCATAAAACCGAGATTTAAAACCCGGACGTTTAACCGCAAATAGATTCACAACCTCTCAGCACATTTAACCTAAGTTTAAGTACGAAATGTATACAGCCCCTACACTGGACAGGTTAGCGCAGAAGTCAGGCTCCACACTTGGATTCAGAACGTACCCTGTTCGAATCTTGGCTGGGACAAGTTTTCTTAAGTTATATTCACCCCCTTCCAAATCCTTACCTGTTCACCATTCATGTTAATCTTTCCACCTCATTCAACGTCACATAACCGACGTAACTGAAACAGCATCGTTAATAAACCACTTAAGAATCACAATGTCAACATTAGCAAGTCTCCGATTCGTAATAAGAGAAGCCAGTTTTGCGCCTAGATTATCAATGGCGTACTCATGAAAATGGAGGGATTTAAACTGAACGTTTGCTCTTACGCGTTTGACTGCATAGAATGGGAAGTGGCTCGGGGCTTTTAACCACAAAACCCACAATCACTCCTCTCTGCGTCACCCTCTACAGAGGTTTTTCAAGACCTGCCTTTTGTAATTCAATGGGCTTCCTATACAGACGTATGTTAAGTACGCACGTATGTGTTAATGCCACTAATGTTTTACAAGAAGAGAATGAACACTCGAATTGAGAATCTCCTATTAGCCGCCATTTTAATCTCACTCGTTCATTACATAACAAATGACTCTCTGATCGAGGGTCGCAACGAAGCGAGACAAATACGGCAATCAAGTGTTTTTTTTTAAATTCGCCGTATAAAATAAATAAACCTTCCTCCTGACGATTGAATAGCGGGATGAAATATTAATTACGATATGACAGCGATAATTCAATTTAATCCAGTTCTCTTTTATGTGCTGACTCAACAGCTACGTTTACAGAGTCAGCACAACACAAAACAAATATAATAATAATAATAATGACTCGACGTAGGTCCGTCACAAATACTCGTTCCATTAATGTCTCTAAAATAAATAAATACAACGATAGTCACAATAACATCAAAAAGTTTGTAATAACTGAACTCGATTAAACTGCCTCGTGACAGAGTCGAATGTAATTTTCAGATTAACCTAACCTAACGTAACCTAACCTATCCTATCCCAACCTAACCTAACCTAATCTATCCCAACCTAACCTATCCTATCCTAACCTATCCTAACCTATCCTAACCTAACCTATCCTAACATATCCTATCCTAACCTATCTTAACCTAACCTATCCTAACCTATCTTAACCTAACCTAACCTAACCTATCCTATCCTAAGCTATCCTAACCTATCCTAACCTATCCTAACCTATCTTAACCTAACCTAACCTATCCTAACCTAACCTATCCTATCTTAACCTAACCTAACCTATCCTAACCTAACCTAACCTTTATAATTTGCCTGTCCACCAAAGGCAGCGTCACTAAATAAGAATAATCATAATAACACTGAACAAGTGACGCCATGGTTAGCACTCTCTCGTGTTGAGGGCATGCTGTCCCTGTTATCGTGGTTGGGAGTTCCGGTACCCTGTCAGGGTCCTTTCGTCTTCTCGGGCAAATTCCCGGTAGGTAAAACAAGAAACAAGGACACGCCCTTGGAGTCATTCTACCCTTTCCCATCAACGCCGTAAACTACGGATGTCGAATTCAGTATTTATTACAGAAACTTGATGGAATCAGGTGATGTCGGAGTTTCGAAAACTGGGTCGGGCTGCATGAAACATCAAACCGCGATTACTTTCTTAAACAGCATCAACCAGTTGATCTTTTTAATGCAGACTTGTGTTTACTTTGCGGTACGGACTGATTTCTTAAATAATATTTGGATAAACCCCGTCTTCGAAGGGTTAAAACGAACAGACCTGTTTAAAGAGCCATCTCCTTTACAGCGAGAAACAACTGAAGAGAAAACAAAACACCAGCGCTAATGGACATCATTGGGCTCTGATTCAGTCACTGGTAGAAGTTGGTGGCAGAAGATTCTGAGGAAGGTGGCTTAAGAGGAGAAGCGGGTTTCTCCGACTGAGCTGGGAACACACGCACGTGCCTCGCTGCAGCGAGAATCCATTAATCAAACCGAAGGATAAAGATGCATTTCTTAAGTGCATTCATGTAAAAGTCTCTCACTTTCTGTTGTTGTGTTCAGACGTGTTTGTGGTGAGCTCCTGTATAAGGGTTGAAAATGGGTTGTTACCTGGAAGATTACCGGGCGAGAGTGGGTAGCTGGGCAGGTAGATGCTTGTGGCGTGGATTGCCTAGGCATGGTGACGCTAACCAAACTACTGGTCACTGCTTGGGGGTGACGATGTTGAATTCCTTGGTTATAGCTGTATTACTGGTAATCGGAGGAGTAGAAAGAAATCCCGGTCCTGTTGCGGAAGGGGATAGTTCTGTGAAACTTTTATGTACTGGCTGCGGCAGGAACCTAAGATCCGGAATCCAATGTGAGTCATGTGGACGCTGGTTCCATTATAGTTGTGGGAATGTGAAGTCTCAAGCAGCTGAAAGGGAGAACTGGAGCTGTGGTAAGTGCAGGGCTGCAAGTGTTCGAATGCTTCAGGATCAGCTAAATAACGCGCTGCGGCAAATTGATGAACTGAGGATGAGAAACAATGAACTTGAAGAAAAGTTGCGAATGGCGGGAGCTGGGAAAAAGGTTATAGTGCCCGAAAAGCGAAAGGCTGCAACGTGCATGGTCCTGGGAGACTCAATTGTGCGCAATGTTGGAGGAGAGCACGCAGATATGACGGTGGAGTGTTTTCCGGGTATTAGAACGGAGCAGTTGCACAGAAGAATAGAAGGGACGGATCTAGGCAGTCCAGAAACTGTTATTATTCACGTGGGTGCAAATGACCTAAGATCGACGAGAAATTTGGACTTGGTAATGGGAGAGGTGTACTCGCTGGTGACTACAGTAAAGAATAAATGTCGGAACTGCAACCTTGTCCTCAGTGGAGTGCTAAGGCGTAGAGATGTGTCATGGCGGCGTATTGGTGCTCTAAATGAGAGATTAGACTGGGTTGCAAACGTCCTTGGAATTACATTTGTTGATCCGAACAGCTGGATACAGGAAGGGGATTTTGCTGGGGATGGACTGCATCTGAATGGACGGGGAAGGAGACGATTAGGACAACTGTACGCTAGAGTTAGTGGACTTGATGGTGGAGGAGCAGCACGAAGGAAGACGTGACACGTTTGGGTGGACGGCACTCACAGAACGAGGACAACCAGGGAAACGCGGCATTCATCAACTGGAGAACAGAAGGCTTTGCATGAAATAAGGGGAACAGAGACGAGTAAATTGGTGAGTAGGGAAATAGAAGCTAGGGCAGGGGCAGAAACTTTAACTTCGGTAGCAGCATATAGGGTTGAAGGCAAGTCGTTAGTGGTGCTGCAGGTTAACTGTAGGAGTATCTATAATAAAGCCTTAGAGCTTTGGAATTTAGTTGACACGTATAACCCCGATATTGTTATAGGCACGGAGTCTTGGCTTAAAGAAGATATTAGCAATGCTGAAGTTTTTAGGACAGATTTTACAACTTTCAGGAGAGATAGGTCTGCCCGTGGTGGTGGGGTTTTCATATGTGTTAAACATTTCATTGCCTGTACGGAGTTATGGGTAGATGAGGATTTTGAGATGATTGCGGTAGAAGTGAAAGGAATAGATACAAAATATTCGTGGGAAATTATAGGAATATACAGAGCTCCTAACGAGGACATGCAAGTTTTTGAAAGATTGGCAGCACGAACTAGTCATTTAGGAAATTCTACGAAGCGTAGTATCATTGGGGGTGATTTAAATTTGCCCTACGCAGATTGGAAGGGAAACGTGGAAGGTACTAGCAGAAATCAGGCATTTATAAATAGACTGGTATGGGAAAATGGGTACAAGCAGGTAGTCGATAGGCCTACCCGAGGGGATGCATTGCTGGATGTTTACCTGGTCCGGCCTGAAAGTTCGCTCACCTCTTGCAGCATTGTGCAGGGGATCAGTGACCACAGTGGGGTAATATTAGAAGTGGAATGGGAAGAAAAAATCCGTGAACCGCAGGTAGAAAGATTAGTCCCCATGTTCCATAAAACAAATGTTTTAGGATTACAAAGCTTTCTTCGGGAAAAGTTTAAATTATGGGCTGGAAATGGTAGTAGCGTGGAAGAGATATGGGAAAGCTATAAGGATATAGTCTTCGAGGGTATCGATCGTTTTGTACCTCAAAGAATCCTGAGTAAAAATCCGGATCCGGAATATTATACCAAGGAAGTGAAACGTCTGAAGGTAAAGGTGAGGAGGGTTTATAATAAGAGAAATTCTGGAGGGCAGTACCAAGCGGAGCTGAAACGGTTATCCAAGGAGTTGCTGATAGTAAAAAAGAAGGCTCAGGAGACATTCTTAACTTCGGTCTTGCAAAGAGAGGGGAGAAGCTGGACAGAGTTTTACAAATATGTTAAAAGACGTAAGGGTAATAGAGAAACTATTCCGGCAATCAAGGGCGTTAAAGGAAACCTCATCACAGATCAAACAGAAAAGGCCAACTCCCTTAACGCTTATTATGCGTCGGTATTCAGTTGCGAACGGATAATTTCGCTAAATAACCAGCTAATCCAATCAACAGATTCAGATAAAACGTTTACCATTAGTATCAATATCATAAGGAAACGGATAGCAGCAATCGGGAAAAATAAATCCGTCGGACCAGATGGCATCCCCGGGGAAATTTTAAAGTTAGGTGGGGAAGCAATGATTCCATACCTTGCGCGTCTGCTGGAGGTAACGATGAACAACAATTCTATCCCAGGGGACTGGAAGAAAGCTATAGTGGTCCCTATTTATAAAGGGGGAGATCGATCGGTAGTTGGGAACTATAGACCGGTCAGTTTAACCTCGGTGGTTTGCAAGCAAATGGAGCACGTTATAGCAGGGTATCTAAGGCAAGTCTGGGAAAGGAGTGAGTGGTTATATGAGGGTCAACATGGGTTTAGACCAGGGTACTCATGCGAAAGTCAAGTAGTCACGGTTTGTCAAGATGTTGCTGATTCATTGGACGAGGGAATCAGGACTGATGCGGTTATAATAGATTTCTCAAAGGCATTCGATTTAGTCCCACACGATAGGCTGATTACAAAAATTGCTGCAACCGGTGTGGACTTGAGGGTAGTGTTATGGGTAAAGGAATTTCTCTTAGGACGTTCGCAAAGAGTAAGAGTGGAAGGACAGCTATCTCATGAAGTCAGGGTAACGTCAGGAGTGCCGCAAGGGAGCGTATTAGGTCCCTTGCTATTCCTAGCTTATGTTAATGATATTTGGAAAAACATTGATTCAAATATACGGCTTTTCGCTGATGATTGTATAGTATACAGGAAAATAATGGATAGTAGTGACATTGATAAGTTACAGACAGATATGAATAGATTATGGGAATGGGCGGTAGAAAATGAAATGAAGATAAATCCAGGTAAAAGTAAAGCAGTCAGCTTCAATAGAGCTAGGGTGAAGGATAAGCTGAGTTACTTTTTTGGGGATCAATTAATTCCAGAGGCAAATAGCTTTAAGTACTTAGGAATACTTATTCGCAGTGATCTGAGCTGGGCAGATCATGTGAATTATACACTAATTAAAGCATGGAAGGCTCTCCATTTCGTAATGCGTATACTAAAAAAGGGAAATAACAATACGAAACGTTTAGCTTATACGTCGCTAGTGAGACCGATACTTGAATATGGAGCTGTGTGTTGGGACCCTTACAGGGAAGGACAGGTAAGAGCACTAAATCGGGTGCAGAAGAGAGCGGCTAAATTTGCTAATTTCACGAACGAATCTGGTTGGGAAACATTGGCACAGCGTAGATTGATAGCCCGAATGTGCGCCCTTTTCAAAGCATACACGGGGGGCCGGGCTTGGAAAATGATAGAGGATAGATTATTAAAGCCATGCTACCTGGGCAGGGACGATCATACTCGGAAAATTAGGACTAGGAAACAAAGAACGGATGTAGGCAAATATTCCTTTGTAAATAGGACCATAAGAAGCTGGAACCAATTACCTCCAGGCGTGCTAGAGTCTTTCCCCTGTAAATTAGGCACCTTTAGAAAGAGGGTCAGAAAAGTAGTTACAAGCTAAGGGTTATTAAGTTGGGAATAAATGGTGATAAGTGAAGTGAAGTGTCTTAGTCTCCAAGTGATGAAGGGCTGTAGTTCTTTGGGATAAAATTTTCATGTACTGAGAGCGGACTTTATATTCCACTCTTAAGTATTGTGATTAATTAGTGGATGTGTGTTTTTTTATTGTGTGTCAGATGTTTTATTTTGAGTGTGGTATGTTGTATTGTTGTGTCTCATTGTATTGTTGTGTGAGTGCATCAGTTCATGACGTTTGTAATACATTACAGTTATTGTCTTATGTCTAGGTGGTATTAAGTTCTTTTTTTTAAGTTAAGTACTTGAGGTTGGATGGTTTTGTAATTTATGAGTTGGTTGATTTTGAGTGGGATGTGTTGTTTTTGTTGTGTCCTTTTTTATTGTTTTGTTCTGTCTCTGTGTTGATGTATCTCATTGTATGTTGTGTCTTATGGTTTTTGTTGTGTCCTTTGTTTATTGTTTTGTTGTGTCTCATTGTGTTGATGTATCCCATTGTTTGTGTGTCATATTGTTTTTGTTGTGTCCTTTTGTTTATTGTTTTGTTCTGTCTCTGTGTTGATGTATCTCATTGTTTATTGTGTCTTATTGTTTTTGTTGTGTCCTTTGTTTATTGTTTTGTTGAGTCTCATTGTGTTGATGTATCCCATTGTTTGGGTGTCATATTGTTTTTGTTGTGTCCTTTTGTTTATTGTTTTGTTCTGTCTTTGTGTTGATGTATCTCATTGTTTATTGTGTCTTATTGTTTTTGTTGTGTCCTTTTGTTTATTGTTTTGTTCTGTCTCATTGTGTTGATGTATCTCATTGTTCTGTTCTGTCTCATTGTTTTGTATGTTATTGTAGGACACTGCCACCGGGTATAAACCCATTTGCAGTCAATAATAAATAATAATAAATAATCAAATTCTCGTAAAAAAAGGAGTTGGTGCAGTTGAAAAAAAAATCCTTATCAGGTATCACGAAGGAAACGATGACGATAATAATTCAATTCAATTCAATTCAATTATTTAAGTGGTTGACAACAGCCAAGCACTAAACCAGAGTACAGGATAAAATATAATAAGTATTTAATTTATTTTAATAATAATAAAAGTAAAACAAACAAATGAAATTAAATATATAAATCTACCATATTAATAATAATTAGATTCATTTATTGAATCATATTTCACAAATAAATGGGCTAAATACGATACCTAAGTAATATAATTCAATTTAATAATTCTAAATAAAATAAATAATACTAAATAATAATAATAGTTAAATTACTTTGTTAATAATAGTAATAATCGTAATAATAATTCAATTTAAATATTGCAATGTTGAAGAAAAATATGACACTTAAAAAAAACTCAAGAACGAAACAAAGGAATTTGTTATTTACCAATGCCTAAGAATTATGACAAAAGTTTCCAAGGCAAACACGAGTGCCATCTCATATTTACAAATTTCCCCATTTTATCAATGCCTTCTGTATTTTCCTTTTCTCTTGCCAATGACATGTCCTCGCATTGTTTCCCGGGATACCAACACTACGGCAGTTAATTTGAATACGAAATTTGGACACTGCTTCCGGTAGGGAGACGAGCTGTCATGTAGAAGACAGGAAACGGTCTGAGTCATTCCACCGCTGCTGCGTGTTGCATATAATTACGCTGGGAAATTTAATATTTAAAGGTTGTAACGCCTGTACCTCGCGTGGAACTGGCTTTGATGCTGTACCGATAGAAAAGACAACCGGGCAGTGAACGCAACGTCAAGACATGGTTACTAATAAAGTGTTTCTAGCCTAGCGCCTTAACGTGTGTGTGGAACATTTTAATGAGTTTCTATATAATTAACCCCTGAAGCCTAGTCTACTATTTAAACTTACCAATATATGTATGAAGAATTTCGAAATAAATACTCAAATTACGTCACAGATATTCCGCACATCTGCTGTCCAATAAAACTACTTTCAATTCCATCTGGCGAAATATCGTGGTCGCCAAATGACGTTGAGCCTGCAGATCGAGCGAACTGAAGAGTTAAATTTTTAACGATGAAGATCAACTTAAGAAATTGCAAGGAGCTTCAAGCAAGCCGATATTTTCTTCGCTGCAAGGAACAGAGTCATCTTCGATAACTTTATGGTAGCTCAGCTAGTCAAAATCTTATAAAGATGACTGTGTGAAAATATATGACCTTGAGAATTTCATAGACCAATATCTGGGAAACTAGTGGGCCCATCTTGTTGTGACTACCATAAGACCTTCTCCTTTACCTTAACCTCATTTTGACATGAGTACGGTCAACCAGCTATTTACCGTTTGGCAGATATAAGCATGATAATATATGACCTTGAGAATTTTAAAGACCCGTATCTGGGAAACTATTGGGGCGATCTTGTCTTCGCTTTGTCATGACCTTCGAATAACAGTGACATCAATATGATATGAGAATAATCACTCTGATAACTACGATGTGAGGGCGAAATAATGTACAACAGTGGTCCCCAACGCGGCGCCCGCCAAGGCTTTTTTTGGGTGCCCGCGTTGATACGGAAAGAGGTTATACTGAATAATGAAGGCCGTTCAACCATGAACATTATAAAATCAAAGCACAGATCTCTACTTACTAACGCCCGTCTTGACGATTGTTTGCGAGCAGCAACATCATCCTACACTTCCAAATTTGAAAAACTGGCCGATGAAATGCAGTGCCAAACATCACACTAACTTCCCACTTGAGTAATAATAATTGTACTTTTGAAATTACTTATTTTTGATTGAAATGGTTTCTTGTATCATTAAACTTCGTGTTGTTTTGCGTATTATTTGGTGTCCATATCTTATTTTTCCAGAGAAAAGAAAATTTGGCTTTGTTAATTGGTTGGTGCCCGCCACGATCTCATAAAGTCCCAAATGTTCCCGTAAGCACAAAAAGTTTGGGGACCACTGTTCTCGAACATTGGTCGATGCGCGACCCCTGACGAAATCGACAATCACTAAACAAAAGCTCGACGTGACGTGTGCGACTTTACTGTGTAATGAGAGACACGCCTTCCCCGTCCTGTCTCTCCTCCAAGCAATTACGTCCATGGCAAGATAAAGTCACTGATCTCTCCCGCACTACATCAAGCCAATTGAGATGACACTACGTAGGAGGTACAGATATGTCAGATTACACGCTGCTTCATAAATTACTTCTTCGTAGAACATGAATGATAGTCGCAGATATTACGGAGAAATTCGCTCAGCGATGTTGGATTTTGCAGTCTCAGGTCGATGTGTTGGTGTACTGAGAAAATGAATCTTGTTGAACTGAACTTACTGGAACGTTCGATTGCGCGGTTGGATAGTTAATTTGCCGAGGACAGACTGCGCTATAAGTAACTTTAAAACTTTCTTAGTGTCATAAAAATTTCTATGCACAGTTTACTAAGTTCTTAAGACTAATTTCTAACACAGATAAATATCTGTTTATTCTCTAACGGAGTGTTCCTCGACCGGTAAAGACAAGCCATGACGGCTGTCAGTAAAGTGACCATTAGTTGGACAATCACCCAGTACACAGACTTTTCTTCTGGAACAAATAAAACTTCTTCTCCAATAGGTATCAGGGATAAAGCAGCCATAACGTGAAGCTAATTACACACTTCCACCTTGTGTCAAGGTTAATATTCGTAGCCTTACCTCCACTCTAACCGCCACGGTGGTCTAGCGGTTAGAACGCTGGGGGTCTCGGGTTCGATTCCCGGCGGTGCCCGAATTTATAACTTGTGTTGGGCAAGGCCGTGGTCTAGGCAACACGGAGTTTTCCTCCGGGGGCATCCCAACAATTACTCCATTCACACATAGAAGAAGGCAATGGCAAACCACTTCTGGATCATCTGCCAAGAACGTATATGAACAGGTCCCAGTCCGAGAAAAGGATGGAAGGATCCTGTTCATATGGACCTGTCGTCAGACAGAACACTAAATAATAATAAGATGAGGTGGTCTAGCGGTTAGAACGCTGGCCTTGTAATCCTGGGGTCTCGGGTTCGGTTCCCGGCGGTGCCCGAATTTATAACTTATGTTGGGCAAGGCCGTGGTCTAGGCAACACGGAGTTTTCCTCCGTGGCATCCCAACAATTACTCCATTCACACACAGAAGAAGGCAATGGCAAACCACTTCTGGATCATCTGCCAAGAACGTATATGAACAGGTCCCAGTCCGAGAAAAGGATGGAAGGATCCTGTTCATGTGGACCTGTCGTCACACAGAACACTAAATAAATAAATAAAATACCTCCACTCTATTCCACGCCCCAACTAAGAAATTTTAAAGCAAATTCCTCAAAACCGACTGAACTTTTCGCTGTCTTTGGACAAAACAGCAGCGGAGGTCAAACTTCAGGATGGCAATTACATATGGAGATCAGTTTCGTCCAAAGTCATCCCGACTACTAGCAGCGTGACGTCCACCGGCTTTTCTATCTGTTCAGTATCCACGGGTCCCTCATTATCTCGGTCAGGGAGGCTCAGTATCGCAGTTTCTCTGGCACGAAGAGCCCGACACGATTTTCGAACTCGTGAGTGCAAATGGTAAACGCGTTTGTTGACAACGGTGTCCCTAAGATTCCACTTTCCACAGTTTTCGTTAAGTGGGCTCCTTGGCGAATCCTCAAAACTGCGGATGGAGGAGGCGGCGGCCTCCAGATATGGCGAGTTGGTGCCACATTAATAACGCAGAGAAGGGTCGATTATCCAACTTGGACGTTGGGCGGAGAGGCCAACAACTCCTAACCATAAAACAGTTACGAAACGAGCGGGTAGTACTTATGAACGCTATAATGAAAGTTCGCGTTCCATAAAAGACAGGGAGTTTCTTAGCCAGTTAAGAGACCATCGGATTCTTAAGAGGGCCTTGTTCTTTGGTTAGACATACAGAGTATTATTTATTTAGTGTTCTGTCTGACGACAGGTCCATATGAACAGGATCCTTCGATCCTTTTCTCGGACTGGGACCTGTTCATATACGTTCTTGGCAGATGATCCAGAAGTGGTTTGCCATTGCCTTCTTCTGTGTGTGAATGGAGTAATTGTTGGGATGCCACGGAGGAAAACTCCGTGTTGCCTAGACCACGGCCTTGCCCAACACAAGTTATAAATTCGGGCACCGCCGGGAATCGAACCCGAGACCCCCAGGATTACAAGGCCAGCGTTCTAACCGCTAGACCACCGTGGCTGAAAAATTAATATAAAGGCGTTACAAAGTAAAACCACGTAAAATCATCACTCTTCAGAAGACGGTTATGCACGGGTTCAACCAAATCAATTCCTTGGGCAGTGAACACCATTTATTAACCCATCCTCACGCCCTCGCCTCGCACTTAAACCTCGTCATTAGCCGGAGACCTTTTATCTGTTGTCTCAGTAAGATATCATACGTGACGTCCAATTAAGCCTCCCGGCTGTGAGGTCCTCTTTGTCATTAACTCATCTATCAAAAACGTCGCTCATCTCCAGAGTTCCGCAGATAACATTCTCATAACAACTGTGAACTATGTTGCTTTGGTAAAAAAAAAAATCATCAAAATGTAGTTTTGTGCAATATCTCGAGCTTAAATCGTCATGAAAAGTAATCACATGTCAGCATGAAACATTACTTGCGTGTGCTTTTGTGCGGGGCTTAAGGAGACCACAAATAACAGAATTACGTCTCTGACAGCTGCGTTAAAGTTGTTACAACGACGTTGCGTCAGGACTCTTGAAAACGAAGAAATAAATCCGGAAATTCTAACCACAAATGAAATTTAAAAAGCGATCCTTGGAAAAGGAATGCAGGTCATCCTGTTACCACGTTACAGAAAACAAAATTACTTGGCCTGGATCTTGGAAATTCCCGAGGTATTTTCCTTAACCAGATGCGTCCACACGTAGCTAAGAAGTGATAAAAACATACAAACATGGAAGATGGCTGTCTTATGGATTTCGGCGCCGTGTAGTCTAGTGGGAGTTTACCAGTGTTTCGGAAGTGCCTGATGCCTCCACAATCAGGGCGATGATGGACAACCATCTTCAGACACTCGGCCGTCAAAACCTCAAATCCAACATCTAAACATCTTTCGGAAAGAGTGGGCACTTCGAATAGACACGCAATTTTATCTACATTTAGGTAATGTCAAATTCAGTCTTCAACAGTCTGCAATACGAGGTGCGATCGGAAAGTTTCAAGACTGCGCGTATAAAAACCCGTACACTTATCTCTGGTATTAAATTCATCCATCACCCTCGAAGTAGTTCCCCTGGGAGTGAACACAACGATCCCAGCGCCGCTGCCAAGCCTGGAAGCATCCCTGGAAATCTTTCTTTGTCAGCCTGTCAAGCACCATCTGCGATTCTGCCTGAATCTCTTCTATCGTCTCAAATCTCCTTCCCTTTAGCTGAATTTTCATCTTTGGGAAGAGGAAGAAGTCACACGGAGCTTAGAAAGGAAGTTGGGGTCGGTTCTTGCAAGATCTTTGAGCTCCTGACAAACGAGAAGTCGATTCTGCTTCTGGTCCTCAGACAGGATGCGTCGCATGTGGTGTTCTTCCTTTAGAATCAGCTGACAGGTCCCATAGCCTATCCCAACAATGTCGCACAAGTCGTTGATGGTACGACGTCGATCTTCGTGACATTTTCGGGCGTTGTGCTCGAAGATGGTCGTCCAGAACGCTCGTCATCATCGACAGAGGTTCGGCCATTTTTAAAACGTGAATGCCACACAAAAGTTTGCGGACTCCCCATTGCGGACTCCCCAAATGCTTGCTTTAGCATTTCATAGGTTTCCGTAGCCGTTTTGGCGAGTCTTTGGCAAAATTTGATGCACACGCCATTCCGAAATCGCAGGAGGGTCGGTGTAATGCACTACCAACTAACTAAGAAACAAATGCTAATTCGATGATGCCGGCTGGCACACTGATTCACTATGAATGTAGGCCGCACCCCATAGCGGCAGAAGCTCGTACTACATCCGGTTCGCCCGCTATTGACACAGTCTTGAAACTTTCCGATCGCACCTCGTATCAATGCTCACCATTTTGAAATTACAGAGTTCTTAGAATCAAAAAATATGCAACCATTTGTGATGTTGCCCGGTTATTTCTTACGTGGTCTAAAACCTACTTTAAACAGGAACCGCTCCTTAATTTAGATTCCAGCAAGGGTAACACGACTGGGAACAAACAAACAAACAAACAAACCTAATCCACTGAAGGCAAATGACATTTTTTTCTCAGCCTTTATGTGATTACCCAACTCCTTCTCTGAAACTTTCTACCCCCTTGGATCTGTCTTCTTTGTTCCTTTCTCTTTCTAATGATTTATTTATCATTTCTTACTAGTCTACTCTTTGTTTCTTTTTCCGGTCCCTCTTGAAGTCTCTTTAACCCTTTGTCCCTGCCTTCCCCTCAACCTTGGGTCTCTCCCCCTTACGTGACAATTTTCCGCCTTCCAGAGCCGCGCCTACGAGCGCATTTAAACACCACGGTCACAGTTTCAACTTTGTGAGTGATAAAATAACGAAGTCCCACGCACTCATCTCGCTTTTAGTCTTCGTAGATAATTTCTAATGGGGCCTGCGTGAACAGATGCTTTAGAACTGATCTTCGGTGGGCCCCCGCCAGTAAGCTTGGTAGATGGCAGTGCAGTCTGCACACGGCCCGTGTTCCAGGTGGTCCTAGAAACATCTGCCGAGCGACTGCCCGACACGAGCCAATAACGTGTTCAGCCAACCGTTTCGTTTCAAAAATGAAGCCAAACCAAACATGAGAAGACAGGGCGAGTATAAATTTAATGTAATATGAAGATTTCCGTCTTCTGGGTTGTTGCGCCGTGTAGTCTGGTCGATGTTAACCAACGTTTCGGAGGTCATACTGCCTCCGTCATCAGAGTATGAAGATTTCTGTCTTCTGGGTTGTTGCGCCGTGTAGTCTGGTCGATGTTTACCGACGTTTCAGAGGTCATACTGCCTCCGTCATCAGAGTATGAAGATTTCCGTCTTCTGGGTTGTTGCGCCGTGTAGTCTGGTCGATGTTTACCGACGTTTCAGAGGTCATACTGCCTCCGTCATCAGGGCGATGAGTATGAAGATTTCTGTCTTCTGGGTTGTTGCGCTGTGTAGTCTGGTCGATGTTTACCGACGTTTCAGAGGTCATACTGCCTCCATCATCAGAGTATGAAGATTTCTGTCTTCTGGGTTGTTGCGCTGTGTAGTCTGGTCGATGTTAACCAACGTTTCAGAGGTCATACTGCCTCCGTCATCAGAGTATGAAGATTTCCGTCTTCTGGGTTGTTGCGCCGTGTAGTCTGGTCGATGTTAACCAACGTTTCGGAGGTCATACTGCCTCCGTCATCAGAGTATGAAGATTTCTGTCTTCTGGGTTGTTGCGCCGTGTAGTCTGGTCGATGTTTACCGACGTTTCAGAGGTCATACTGCCTCCGTCATCAGAGTATGAAGATTTCCGTCTTCTGGGTTGTTGCGCCGTGTAGTCTGGTCGATGTTTACCGACGTTTCAGAGGTCATACTGCCTCCGTCATCAGGGCGATGAGTATGAAGATTTCTGTCTTCTGGGTTGTTGCGCTGTGTAGTCTGGTCGATGTTTACCGACGTTTCAGAGGTCATACTGCCTCCATCATCAGAGTATGAAGATTTCTGTCTTCTGGGTTGTTGCGCTGTGTAGTCTGGTCGATGTTAACCAACGTTTCAGAGGTCATACTGCCTCCGTCATCAGAGTATGAAGATTTCCGTCTTCTGGGTTGTTGCGCCGTGTAGTCTGGTCGATGTTTACCGACGTTTCAGAGGTCATACTGCCTCCGTCATCAGGGCGATGAGTATGAAGATTTCTGTCTTCTTGGTTGTTGCGCCGTGTAGTCTGGTCGATGTTTACCGACGTTTCAGAGGTCATACTGCCTCCATCATCAGAGTATGAAGATTTCTGTCTTCTGGGTTGTTGCGCTGTGTAGTCTGGTCGATGTTAACCAACGTTTCAGAGGTCATACTGCCTCCGTCATCAGAGTATGAAGATTTCTGTCTTCTGGGTTGTTGCGCTGTGTACTCTGGTCGATGTTAACCAACGTTTCAGAGGTCATACTGCCTCCATCATCAGAGTATGAAGATTTCTGTCTTCTGGGTTGTTGCGCTGTGTAGTCTGGTCGATGTTAACCAACGTTTCAGAGGTCATACTGCCTCCGTCATCAGAGTATGAAGATTTCTGTCTTCTGGGTTGTTGCGCTGTGTACTCTGGTCGATGTTAACCAACGTTTCAGAGGTCATACTGCCTCCGTCATCAGAGTATGAAGATTTCTGTCTTCTGGGTTGTTGCGCTGTGTAGTCTGGTCGATGTTTACCAACGTTTCAGAGGTCATACTGCCTCCGTCATCAGAGTATGAAGATTTCTGTCTTCTGGGTTGTTGCGCTGTGTACTCTGGTCGATGTTAACCAACGTTTCAGAGGTCATACTGCCTCCGTCATCAGAGTATGAAGATTTCTGTCTTCTGGGTTGTTGCGCTGTGTAATCTGGTCGATGTTTACCAACGTTTCAGAGGTCATACTGCCTCCATCATCAGAGTATGAAGATTTCTGTCTTCTGGGTTGTTGCGCTGTGTACTCTGGTCGATGTTAACCAACGTTTCAGAGGTCATACTGCCTCCATCATCAGAGTATGAAGATTTCTGTCTTCTGGGTTGTTGCGCTGTGTAGTCTGGTCGATGTTTACCAACGTTTCAGAGGTCATACTGCCTCCGTCATCAGAGTATGAAGATTTCTGTCTTCTGGGTTGTTGCGCTGTGTACTCTGGTCGATGTTAACCAACGTTTCAGAGGTCATACTGCCTCCGTCATCAGAGTATGAAGATTTCTGTCTTCTGGGTTGTTGCGCTGTGTAATCTGGTCGATGTTAACCAACGTTTCGGAGGTCATACTGCCTCCGTCATCAGAGTATGAAGATTTCTGTCTTCTGGGTTGTTGCGCTGTGTAGTCTGGTCGATGTTTACCAACGTTTCAGAGGTCATACTGCCTCCGTCATCAGAGTATGAAGATTTCTGTCTTCTGGGTTGTTGCGCTGTGCAGTCTGGTCGATGTTTACCAACGTTTCAGAGGTCATACTGCCTCCGTCATCAGTGCGACAACCCAGAAGACAGAAATCTTCATACTCGCCGCCGTCAGAAATAAATCCGAAAACGTGTGGACGATGTCTAGGCGTAATTAGTCTCCGATGAGAATTCTGAGCTATACTGCAGAAATTTCACACATCTTTGCAGTGTCCATCTTCATGGCGATGTGACTACAGCTCAGAGCTGATCCCACCGGCCTGTGAGCGTTTACTGAAAACTATCACCAGAAGTCTTTGAGTCGCCCCTTTGTCATAAATAAGGAGACAGGATTCCCGAAACGTCGACGATATAGACGACGTATTCACAAAACCGTAAACCATAAAAATACGCATGTTTGAACTAAACCGCCATGAATGCCCAAAGTCATCTCCGTGTAGTGAATAATCTCTACGTTATAATATTTATTTTAAAAGTGTTGAGTTTGGTCTGCATTTAATATGGATGAATATGGCCGTCGTCTCGTGACTGAGGAAAGCTCATCTGAAATTCCGCTCTGTATCTATTAATTTTCGGTGCAATATTCCAGAAGATGTGGAGCATTTCAAGTACTTGGGAAGCATAGTCACGACGGACGCCCTATGCACCAAGGAAGTAAAAGCAAGGATAGCCATGGCCAAGGCAGCTTTCGTCAAGAAGAGGATACTTCTCACTAGCAAGTTGGGCTTGGAGATGAAGGAGAAACTAGTGAAGTGTTACGTATGGAGTGTCGCGCTGTATGGAGCAGAGACTTGGACACTCAGGAAGAAGGAACAGAAATACCTGGAGAGTTTCGAAATGTGGTGTTGGAGAAGAATAGAGAAGATCAGGTGGACGGATCGAGTGACCAACGAAGAAGTATTGAGGAGAGTCAACGAGCAAAGAAACATTCTGCAGGCGATTACACGAAGGAAAGCTAACTGGCTGGGACATATTATGAGAAGGAATGGATTACTGAGTGATATCACCGAAGGCCAGGTTGAAGGAAAGCGAGGACTGGGAAGAAGATTGATACAGCTAACCGACGACCTTAAACAAGGAAAGAAGATGACGTTCCAGGAATTAAAGCGAGAAGCCGAGAATAGGGACAACTGGAGAGCTCTTTTTGGGCAGAGCAATGGACCTGTCGTAAGACAGAACACTTAATAATAATAATAATTCCAGAAGCTAGCAATCTTCATATTCGTCACCATGAGAATCTAAAATATTACAAAGCATTAATGATGTGGGTAATGTAACACGTTGCATTCTGTGAAGTGGTCAGTATAGGTCATTGGGTCACGGGTAGAGTTCTTGTACCTTCGGCCCCCATTATTAAAATAAAAGAGAGAAGATTTAACAAAACAAACCTGGCAACAAACACGTATAACGTTATAATAAATGAAATCAGAAAGAGGTCGACCCCGTTCTCCCAACCTCCCTCGTTATATTCAAAGCCGCGGCCACCCTGGTCCCTTGAGCATCTGCTGTACGTCGCCCCTAAGAAATACTAAAGAAAAGTAATTTGTAATTTATTATATTTCAAATATTTCTGTAATAAGAGTATCGTTTTAAACCGACAAGCCTTCAGGTACGTAAAACGGAACTTGCAAATGGCTGACGTGACTGATATTAATTTTGTTCAAAACCACTTTCATTACAGACTCTCATACAAAATTCATAAGAGCTGATGTACACAACGTCATTCGCTTCACGCCAAATAATCAAAATAAATTAGTTACGAATTATATGTAAATGTTAGATAAATTGTAGATCCCACATTTTGGCTATCGAACGCTGGAAACAAATTTTTCATGGAGTGCGCTTTTCTGACTACGACATCCACAGTACGATGTCGGATGATCGTTACGTAACGCACAGTAGGAAAAGAGGTGTGTCCTGTACTTATTGATTGCACAACCGCCTAAAAGACCTTCCATACGCTTGTCTCATCTTTCAAGCCAACTGCATTTCTCGTAGCTTTCAATATTTTACAAGCCAGGACAAAATAATTTACCGGTACGAAAAACAGAATAATTTACACTAGGCTCGATAGAATACGTAATGAGTAGATTCTTACGAGGTGCGATCGGAAAGTTTCAAGACTGTGTCAATAGCGGGCGAACCGGATGTAGTACGAGCTTCTGCCGCTATGGGGTGCGGCCTACATTCATAGTGAATCAGTGTGCCAGCCGGCATCATCGAATTAGCATTTGTTTCTTAGTTACGGGCGTTTTGGTAGTGCATTACACCGACCCTCCTGCGATTTCGGAATGGCGTGTGCATCAAATTTTGCCAAAGACTCGCACAAAACGGCTACGGAAACCTATGAAATGCTAAAGCAAGCATTTGGGGAGTCCGCAAACTTTTGTGTGGCATTCACGTTTTAAAAATGGCCGAACCTCTGTCGATGATGACGAGCGTTCTGGACGACCATCTTCGAGCACAACGCCCGCAGGCCATTCACGAAGATCGACGTCGTACCATCAACGACTTGTGCGACATTGTTGGGATAGGCTATGGGACCTGTCAGCTGATTCTAAAGGAAGAACTCCACATGCGACGCCAAGGCTCCTGTCTGAGGACCAGAAGCAGAATCGACTTCTCGTTTGTCAGGAGCTCAAAGATCTTGCAAGAACCGACCCCAACTTCCTTTCTAAGCTCCGTGTGACTTCTTCCTCTTCCCAAAGATGAAAATTCAGCTAAAGGGAAGGAGATTTGAGACGATAGAAGAGATTCAGGCAGAATCGCAGATGGTGCTTGACAGGCTGACAAAGAAAGATTTCCAGGGATGCTTCCAGGCTTGGCAGCGGCGCTGGGATCGTTGTGTTCAGTCCCAGGGGAACTACTTCGAGGGTGATGGATGAATTTAATACCTGAGATAAGTGTACGGGTTTTTATAGGCGCAGTCTTGAAACTTTCCGATCGCACCTCGTAAGTTTGTGGACTGGATTTAACCAGCTTTTGGCTGAGTTCGGCGACAAGCTGTTCTGAAGAAGGTAGTAAATATTATGGTTCCATGTTGATTAGGCGTTGGCCTAAGGTGGAATGTCACCTAAATCTTACCTTTGTGCATGACCAAAACTAAAAGCCACGCTTTCTGGTAACCAAATATCGTGAGGAATTAAACATGCAGACCTCCACTTTATAGGATTACATTCGTTTCATGCACTTGTGAGTAAAAGTAATGCATAGTAAACAAGGAACTAAAGAAATTAAGTTTTCAATGTTGATCTCTGTAATATTATGAAAAGTGGCACGTGACAACACTCGACTATGAAGCTTAGAGCCCATGTCACACGAAGTTTATAAAGAAACGTTTCACGGTAACATGGAGCGTTTTAAATTGAAAATGAGTGTTTCTAAATATTAATTGGGACACATCGGGACTGGAACACTTTGACCCAATTATGCTAAGTTCCACGTAAAGAATATAATAATTCATTCACCGTCCATACACAAACTTAAAATGTTGTTAAAATTTACTTAAAATTACATAAAATTACAACATTTTTTATAGAATTAGATCTTGATACATTTCACATTTGACGACATGTTTCGGTGTATTACACCATCATCAGGTCAATCAATTTAAAAACTGTTTTAAAAGCTGTTGTACATCCTGCTCCGCGTATATTGATACGTTTGACTGTTTTGATTTCCTTCCTTTTAATGCTTGGATGTTTATATCGGGTTGTAAGTGATGCGTTGTACGTCCGATATTATGGGGTTGTAGATTGCAACTGAGCTCAGTTGCAATCTACAGCCCCATAATATCGGACGTACAACGCATCACTTACAACCCGGTATGTTTACTACCATCTACTACTATATTATGATTCTTCTACATTGTATTACGTTATATTACGGTAATAACCCTTTAAATTTTAAATTTGTAAATTTATATTTCCTATGTCAATTCCAAAAATCATGATTTGAAAATTAATTTTACAGATATAAACATCCAAGCATTAAAAGGAAAAAAATCAAAACAGTCAAACGCATCAATATACGCGGAGCAGGATGTACAACAGTTTTTAAAACAGTTTTTAAATTGATTGACCTGATGATGGTGAAATACACCGAAACATGTCGTCAAATGTGAAATGTATCAAGATCTAATTCTATAAAAAATGTTGTAATTTTATGTAATTTTAAGTAAATTTTAACAACATTTTAAGTTTGTGTATGGACGGTGAATGAATTATTATATTGATTAAACACAAACATGACGCAGTTAAGATATAAAAAAAAATCCACGTAAAGAGTTAAAAAGGTTTGTTCTTTAAGATTTATCCCAAATAAA
Organism: Zootermopsis nevadensis; assembly: GCF_977971745.1. Classification (NCBI taxonomy): domain Eukaryota; kingdom Metazoa; phylum Arthropoda; class Insecta; order Blattodea; family Termopsidae; genus Zootermopsis; species Zootermopsis nevadensis. Next base: position 1,268,422 of record NW_028259145.1, read on the forward strand.
CAGATTAACCGATGGTCCATTTAACCGGAATCTGCTGTATTTGACAGATACTAAAGGGGGGAACATCGCATTGGGCCGAAGGCGAACTCGGTCAATACTTTCATTCTGAATAGTAGATACATTTCCAGCGTCACAGTTTCCGCATTCCTCCTAGGGCTAAAAAGCCTGGATCCAAACTGTAATCTGACATTTCGCGTCATCTTCTGAGCACGCGCCTCTGATGGAGCATAATGGGAATGTTTGTTTGAAGACCATGAGAGAAGTCTCAAGCGAAAGCCCGGCGCTTTCCTGACGATAAACAGCTCAAGGATTTAACAAATAAAGAACGAATGAAGTCGAGATATATTAAGAGTTTTTACAAGTAGTTTGAACCGTAAATGCTTGTAGAATGAATGTGTGGTATGCGTTCACAAAACACTAAAACCAGGGGTTCTCAACCCGCAGTCCGCTGTGGGTCTCCGGTTGTTTTGTGGTGCCCCGGTAAATTTAATCTAAGACCAAACATTTTTTTTTAATATCAAAGAAAACGTCTTGTTAATGTGATAAATATTTGTAGTCTTTGTCGCTGTGAGCAACTGTTTAACGAAGTGTAGACTGTCCGATGAAGAATTAGGACGATCGTTTGAAGGAAATGCACGCGAATCTCAGCAACGAAAGTTAAACCGATCATTGAACGATCAACGAAGCTAAAGCAGCATCATGTATCTTTCTAATGGCTGAATTTCTAAAAGAAAATTGTTGAGTGATATACATTAACCACAAATCTAAAACTTCTTGACGATGGTGAAGAATCATTTGAATAAAAATTTCCTTGGATATTATCCATCGTCTAGTAAAATATAAAACGTAAAACGACGTTTCGGAGATAGGGATTAGCTCTATCTAGTGGGCCCAACTGTGTAGGAACCTGAAGACGGAGTTAGAGTCCCATCTCCGAAACGTCGTTTTACGTTTTATATTTACCAGACGATGGATAATATCCAAGGAAATTTTTATTCAATATATTAACCTGTTTATAATTGCCTTGAAGTTTCAGTAAGTAGCCCTCATTTATTTAACCGTGCTCCTCGCAGAGATAAACAAGTGTGAATTTGGTGTGGGATTACCGACACTCCAAGTCCTAATTAAATAATATTTTCCCCTCTTCTCCTTTCTACTTTCTACTTGCATTATAATATTTTATTTCTCGATTTTATGAATAGATATAGCTCCTTTTTCCCCGAAAACCCATTACCAAATCAAGGGCACGTCTTACAATCGATGGCGTCTTAAAATCTGAAATTTTTTAATTCTAAACCTGCAGGCAATTGTTCGAGATACAGCCCAAGTCAGTCGCCGTCATTGCATTTCTCATAAATTAGCATATCCTGACCATTTACGGTGTGCTGGTTATTTGTACATTACGTAATTAAACCTGTAGCTGGTTACATTGAAGTTTGTGACCATGGGAACGGCTGGAATGCTTTGAGGATGAGAACGATTTGTTTTAGCTGCAGTGGCAATTGGCCTACTGACGTGGTATCAGCAGCTGCTGGAGGGCAGCTGAATCAGGAGGCCACCTGTGTCGTAGATTATGCCCTCAGAAGTCGTGCGGAGAATTGTCTGCCCCCTCATCAGCAGGTTCTGTCTCACTTTATTTCCATTTGCCGTCTTATTAACAGCGCGTCCGAAACGTCGCCGAATTTTGGTGATCGTGAGTTATGAATTGGAAACGAAGCTGTCGTGGCCTATTTTAATCCCATAATCTTCGTAAAGGAGAGCTGAAGGGGACTATGGAAAATCTCGTGGCCGACAGCACTGCAGACCTCCTACCAGTTATATTCGAATCTCATTAAATAGGACAAGTCGCTCACGTCTCCGGTCTCAGTGAAATATTTTTGCTGTCCAGTGTTTCGTTCCATCTTGCTATTGCTGGAGACGTGATTTGTCACTTCTCGTCTGGATTGTCTCCGGTACTCCGTCTCTGCCCTCCTGTTTGCAGGTCCCGCCCCGAAGGAACACAGTCGAGGCGTTCAGAAGCTCAACTTCTGTTGAAATCAAAAATTTTAATGCAATTTCGACCTCCGAAAACTGAGTACTTGTTTGTTAATCGCCTGCTTGGTATGATACCTATGACACATGGTGGAAGACTGGCTCGTTTAACAACGCTGTATCTGTTACCGAGGTTATAAAGACGTGTAAAAAAATTAAAGCAAGTCGTAATGGTTTTGGTATAACATCAGCAGTGCAGAAACATTTTCCGAATGAAAAGTAGAATTAAATATTTAGTTTTAATCTGCACCTGCGATGAAACAAAGGCTTTTTTATGTAAATGTTCTCATGTCTTCATGTGTGTTTGCCCCAGGTAGTAACTTTTCTCCCTTTGAACCATGAAATTAATCTAAATATTATATAAGAATTCAGTCCGTACCGCAAAGAAAACACCGAACTTTATCATTACAAAGATAAACTGGTTAACGATGTTTAATGAAATGATCGCTGTTTACTGTGAGAATTGTACGAAACACGAGATACAAAATCCAGAGTTAATGACTGCTGAAGCATGTGGAACAGGGGGTACTTGGTACTTGGATGATCCGTTCTTCAAGTGCCTAAGCACCGCGGAAACAGAGGGGACCGCGCGAAGTATGTATTTACTTTTCGTTTTGATGATGGTAATGAAACATTGGATCTAAACGTGCGACAATTTACATGGCCATAAATTATAGATACCCGCGGATTTTATATGAAAAATTATTTTATATCCGATAGAGGAAAAGTTACAAACAAGGCGAAGGCCGGTGGTGAACTTTGAGATCTTCAGCTGTAACTTACTCCAGTCGGAATATTTTCGAGATTCTGTGGAAATTACGTACAAAACAAAGTTGTATACTGGTAATTGCTAATGTATTTCTGTGCTGACCTCACACACGAACCTAAAGTTCTTCATATTACCTGTCTTGAGCTTAAAGACTTATTCCTGTTTGTTTGTTGTTGATTTATAGTATCGAGAGGTATCTGACGGCACTTACGAGGTGCGATCGAAAGGTTTCAAGACTGCGCGTATTAAAACCCGTACACTTATCTCAGGTATTAAATTCATCCATCACCCTCGAAGTAGTTCCCCTGGGAGTGAACACAACGATCCCAGCGCCGCTGCCAAGCCTGGAAGCATCCCTGGAAATCTTTCTTTGTCAGCCTGTCAAGCACCATCTGCGATTCTGCCTGAATCTCTTCTATCGTCTCAAATCTCCTTCCCTTTAGCTGAATTTTCATCTTTGGGAAGAGGAAGAAGTCACACGGAGCTTAGAAAGGAAGTTGGGGTCGGTTCTTGCAAGATCTTTGAGCTCCTGACAAACGAGAAGTCGATTCTGCTTCTGGTCCTCAGACAGGATGCGTCGCATGTGGAGTTCTTCCTTTAGAATCAGCTGACAGGTCCCATAGCCTATCCCAACAATGTCGCACAAGTCGTTGATGGTACGACGTCGATCTTCGTAACATTTTCGGGCGTTGTGCTCGAAGATGGTCGTCCAGAACGCTCGTCATCATCGACAGAGGTTCGGCCATTTTTAAAACGTGAATGCCACACAAAAATTTGTGCACGACCCATTGCGGACTCCCCAAATGCTTGCTTTAGCATTTCATACGTTTCCGTAGCCGTTTTGGCGAGTCTTTGGCAAAATTTGATGCACACGCCATTCCGAAATCGCAGGAGGGTCGGTGTAATGCAGTACCAAAACGCCCGTAACTAAGAAACAAATGCTAATTCGATGATGCCGGCTGGCACACTGATTCACTATGAATGTAGGCCGCACCCCCTAGCGGCAGAAGATCGTACTACATCCGGTTCGCCCTCTATTGACACAGTCTTGAAACTTTCCGATCGCACCTCGTATACAGTTTACCTTTACGATCCGTATTAATGTTACACTAATTTTATTAATCACGTGTAAATAAGTGGCGTCACTTAACAAAACCGATTCGCCTCAAAGACACATGAAACAGGATGTTTTAATAGAAGTTGCGTGATTAGAAAGAACACTTAGGACAGGAGGTTATTCCACTTTCGAGAATATCGTGTTTTTCTAACTTTTCAATAAAGCATAATTCAGACCATAATTACATAAATAATAGTTCAATGTCCTTGTAATAAGCACGAAAATTACTTTTTACATCGTCAAACACAGATGTAAACCAAACATTTATATCTTTCATACAAGTTTGCAGACGCACTGACGTCTACGTACACTTCTCCGGAAAATAAGAACTTTTCGAGACTATCGATTAGATTCGATTGAAAGAAGTAGATTATATATGTCCGATACGTACCAAAATAAAAGTAACCCGACATATTTCAGCTTAGACCTCTAATCTGTGGACAGATAAATACACGCCATTCTGCTAATACCTACAATCCAGGTAATGCACAATACTGACATTAACATGTACTCGTTACAGGATTACACTCCCGTCGACGCTCCAGCTCGTCTAAACAACATTTAATAACCAAGTTCCTGTCTCAGACAAAGTCATCTTTATCACCAAAGAAAGATTAGAATTCATGTCAATAATTTTTAAATTACAACCACGAAAAATATTAAGATTTGTCGTATTTTAAACTTTCAAAGACCCAGCTGTCCTTAAGTTTTCGCGCCATTGGATACGATCCTAAGTTTCCATTCAACAATTATCACCATCGAATCCAACTCGCCACCTGCTGTCTGTCCTATATAAGGCTCCCAAAATAGCCCAACCACTACACATTCGCCCTGAAGAAGGCAAATACAATATTTGTCGAAAGCCGAAGTTACATCTTTCAAATAAAGTTGGTACATCCATCGCATCCATGGACGTACGTCCTTTGGTCGATATTCACGAGTATTCTTGGGACACTCCTTAATCAACTATCATATTCATGTAATGACGTCATTTATCATCGCTGTATTTCAATAACGAGCATTTCGTTTAAAACATTTTCCTTCAAAAGTGTTAAGTGTTGTGAAATCGAAACGATAGTAACTTCGTTTTCGAGGCAGTGTGTACGAACTTTACTACATTCATCCTTCATCAAAAATCTCGGCAGAGAGATAAGCGATCTTCTCGTAAAGTCGTACATCAGAACATAATTCAAAAATAATTAATACGAGAATCTCATTACTGAAACAAACGATAAGATACAATTTTTAGTCTGAGAAGTCTTCAGATTGATCAGAAATGAAAACAAACTCTCGTTACGTGTCACAGCTTCATTAGAGTAGCAGATTACCTGCCCTCAAAACACGCAAGCGCATTAAAGCTCTCGAGAGATCAAAAGGATTTGTTTCCACACTGAAATTCTGACCATTTAAGCTTTCGCATTAAGTCCATAAAATGTGTACTCTGTTTGGTGTAAAATTCGCACATCTTCTTTAATTTGTTATTAGAATGTAAACATGTAAATTTATTTATGAGGTCTCTTCCATTCGGGGGGCCCCTCATTTTAACCCCCCCCCCCCAAACCTGGCTCATCTCCTGAAACCAAATTCTTTTACTAACATTTTTACGAAATGTCACTCACGGACGTGCAACGTTTAAACTTTTATTCACTCCATGGAGACAGGGAAATGTACGAGCTCTAATATTTCCCGCATTGTCTTCGTCTAAGCGAGATCTGAGGTTCTCTGGACGGCGACGAAAAGATGGCTGTTTTCTGGATCGTTACCCTGTGGTCTGGTAGAAGTTTCGCGAACGTTTCAGAGGTAACTGGTGCCTCCATCATCAGGACGATTAATCGCCAAGCACCTCTGAAACGTTGATAAATATCTACCTGACTACATGGCGAAGCAACCCAGAAGACAGCCAACTACTGTCTTAGTCTACTTCCTTTGGTATTGGCCCAATAACAGAGGTAAATAAATTCCACGCGAAACAGGGAGCTGCTGTAGTGTAAAGCAGTGGTATTCAACCTGGGGTACGCGAAGACATCTTAGAGGGTACGTGAAATTTAAAAAATATATATATTATTTATGATAAACACTGAATAATCAGTAATGTAATTTATTTAATTTATTTTAGATGTAGATTATATACTATGTATAACTTGAATTATACACCAACAACTTTGAGGGTACAAAGTTGAAGAGAAATTATATCTGGGGGTACGCGAACAAAAAAGGTTGAATACCACTGGTGTAAAGTGTATTGTGGCGCACATAGGCGATTTAAATGCAAATGAACGGTTGATTGCGTGATGCTAAGTTATCAGCTGATACTACGGTATTAAAGGGAAGTTCCCGCAAAGTGGAGTGCCATAACAGGGTGGCCCAAAAATGGTATCATTTTTGTGAGATTCGCTTCGCAATTATGAGTATGGTGTTGTTTCTTTGAATTTGAATACTACAGAGGCCTCGAGGCCTGCTGATAAATCGTTGCGCACACACTTGTAAAAACGCTTAGCGTAATGAAAATCGAAACAAATACTTTTTGTCTTCCTTACGTAATTCCGAAATCAATGCAAAAAAAAAATAAGACACTGAAAAAACTTACGCGTTCTAAAGAAAATGTGGGTTATTGATTCAAGTATTTAAAGTATTTAGCTTACTAGTATCAGTTTAGATTTTTCTCGGTATGGGATTGGCTTAATCTATCAGAAAATTGTCTGTTCTCGGAAATTAGGCCTGGGGGAAGGAGAAATGAGATTGAACTAAGAGAGACAGATGTCAGATGCAACCGTTGAACGCCTAGAGCAAGATCTTGATTGACGTAATGTCTCGAAACACACTGGGCGTTCCACTCCGATCCCAGGCTTAAAAAGGCAAGATCGAGGCACTTTTAGTATCGAAATATGACGCGATCCACCGATACGAAACGATAAATACAAACGGCTTCTTCCTTTCGCCTTCCTGACTAAAATTCCGTGCGTATTTCTCATCTCACCCGAAAATCTGAATGTCCTTCCAGTATCACGCTCTGGTGAAATACTTCCAAACGTTCCCACGTCTTATGCAAACTTCATATTTGAATATTTCTCAAGATACATATGGAAATAAAACGAATAAAAATACTACGAAATGTTAAAAATTGAATTATAGGTTTTCTGGGCAAAGGGAATTTTCTATTAAAACAAACAGGGGGTCGTATTACAGACAAAAATTAATTATAACCTACGAAAATGTTAAACTTAAGGCGCTGAAGAAATTTGTTCTAACAAACAAACGAGACTCTTCAATGCTCCAACATCTGCTGTCGTATCCGGTATCGGAGTGAGTGGATCGTATTTGAAAAAAAAAAATCACTAGGTCTGGCAGAGATCGTGTGTAGGTGGGAGGCAAAGAAGACTCGAGCACAGCATCATGTTAGTCTAAAGAAATTGGACCGAACAGCCCACGCTGATAGGGAACTGATTCCAGGGAAATGCAATTTGCTGGAGATAATACAACAATTTTAGAGCACGCTTCAGTTAACACGGCTAACAACTGCTTTCAACACAGATAAATACACGCCTACGACACGACAGAGGCTCCCAGACGATGGCGGCAGATCAACACTTGGGTTCCTGAAACTACGCTGACTGAGGCATTATGGGAATCAGCACGGGTTTAGGATTCAACCAGCCCGTTATCTATCAACAAAAAAGTGGTTATCTAAAGCTGTATTTTTCTATTTGATAAGACAGGGGCAGCCGCGGTGGTCTAGCGGTTAGAACGCTGGCCTTGTAATCCTGGGGGTCTCGGGTTCGATTCCCGGCGGTGCCCGAATTTATAACTTGTGTTGGGCAAGGCCGTGGTCTAGGCAACACGGAGTTTTCCTCCGTGGCATCCCAACAATTACTCCATTCACACACAGAAGAAGGCAATGGCATGGCAAACCACTTCTGGATCATCTGCCAAGAACGTATATGAACAGGTCCCAGTCCGAGAAAAGGATGGAAGGATCCTGTTCATATGGACCTGTCGCCAGACAGAACACTAAATAAATAAATAATAAATATAAATAAGACAAGGGCAGGTAAATAGTGAATCTGGCCAACAGATGCGCCCCGACGTAAGACACCCACACCCAATTTTGCTCTGTCTACCCACAAACACAGTAAACCGTGCAACATTTCAACCACAATGACCAATATTAGGATAACAATTTTTTAAATAGGCCACGGCAATTTCCATTGCCCGATCTATCCCTTTATATAACTCATCCATTACAACAAGAACACGACTCTGCCCTTGTCTCAAGACATTTCCGGAGAGCAAAGGATCGTGGGATCTGTATACACAACTGGGACAGGACTCCAGGGAATCTGCAACAGAACACCGACTCCATGGCGAAGTGTATACAGAACAATATTGTATAGGTCGCGCGAGGAGTGGTGTCACCTGCGCGAAGGACTGATTTTGGTCGTGCGAGATGGACTCGTCCGAAGCACGCGCTAGAGGGGTGTCAACTTCAGTTGGTTTGTAGCTCTAGCTGTGTTTAGTTCGGTGCGTCACCGCAACTGAGGCTGTGCGACCGCCTCTACTACTGAACTCCCCTCTCTCGGCTTATACATTGCGCATGTAGGAGCCACGACTACTCGCGTGACCTCTACAGTGGTAAAGAACGTTCGTAATAGGAGGACATGACACTCAGCATATGCGAAAGACTGTTAACTGAATACTCACAGCGTCCACCTAATAATAACACATGTTATTTCCACGCCTAAAGATATCCAAGAGTTTAGATTATAATTTATTCTCTGTACAATTTTTTATAATTTAAAAACCTGTTTTTTTTAAAAGCTGACTTGTAGGGTTCATAGTAGATTTTAATGCACCGGTTGATCGTGACTGTCAATTGATTGAACAATTCAAACATAAACTTAAAATTAAAGCAAATTTAAGGTATTTTTTGGTAATTCTGACGTTACTGTTCTTCTGAGTTTTGGCTCCGTGTAGAATCGTAATTAGATGCCAGCGTTTCGAGGGAACACACTGTCTTTATCTTCAGGACTGATAAGGGCATCTAACTACGATTCAACAAGGCGCCGAAACTCAGAAGAAACATTTTCACCACCGTGAAAACCTCAAATTTAATACAGTAAATATTGTAGCGTGGGTCGGTATACGACCTTGGATTGTCAACCCTGATTTATTCACGTCAAATTAAATCACTTACAGTGGTCTGCACATACAGTCATCTCTCTACAATAACAACACACACATTCTCTCTCCACTGTCCATCGAGTCTATCTGGTCCCCGAGCTCCGCTCTTCACTCTCTTCTCTTACACGTCGGCCCGTAGCACCCCACTGGACACACGCTGGCTCCTCAGCCGCCCCGGTCCACGTACCCGGTGCTCGCTCACGTAGCCGACCCGTCCTTACTCGGCGTCGGCCCGTAGCACCCCACTGGACACACGCTGGCTCCTCAGCCGCCCCGGTCCACGTACCCGGTGCTCGCTCACGCAGCCGACCCGTCCATACTCGTCGTCGTCGGCCCGTAGCACCCCACTGGACACACGCTGGCTCCTCAGCCGCCCCGGTCCACGTACCCGGTGCTCGCTCACGCAGCCGACCCGTCCATACTCGTCGTCGTCGGCCCGTAGCACCCCACTGGACACACGCTGGCTCCTCAGCCGCCCCGGTCCACGTACCCGGTGCTCGCTCACGTAGCCGACCCGTCCTTACTCGGCGTCGGCCCGTAGCACCCCACTGGACTCTCGCTGGCTCCTCAGCCGCCCCGGTCCACGTACCCGGTGCTCGCTCACGTAGCCGACCCGTCCTTACTCGTCGTCGCACCAGACCTCTCGTTGACTCCACTCACTCGACTCCACCAATGTCCGCAACAGCATACCGCTTGCAACTCACTTCTACATCCTTCCACAATACAACCTCCAACAGTCTCCTCACAATACAACCTCACTCTAACACTCTCTCTTTCCAACCTCTCTTCATGGTGTTTCTTCCACACTCTCTCCTACTACACTCTCTTTCCAACTCCAACTCCACTCTACAACACTCTCTTTCCAACTCTCCAAAGCCGATTGTCAACCGGCTTTTATACACAAATACAACAATGTCATTAAACAGACACAACAATGCCAGACACAATAATGTCTAACGCAACAATGGTTATAAACAAATACAACAATGCCAAATACAACAATGCCTATAAACGGTTACAACAATGCCAGACGCGACAATGTCAATAAACAGACAACTAAACTGTTTATTGACATTGTTATGCTGCTCTCAAAGCAACACGTCACACTACCCCCTCCTTAAAGCTGCTCGTCCCGAGCAGCACCCGAATACTACGCCAACCTGTCCAGGTGGACTATCATCATCCGGGCGCTGTCCATCTTCAGATGCTGGCGGCATGTTTATGTGCGTTATAGATTATCCTGTAGTGCAGACTCCATTGTTGACAATCCCACTTCTGACACCAATGTAGCGTGGGTCGGTATACGACCTTGGATTGTCAACCCTGATTTATTCACGTCAAATTAAATCACTTACAGTGGTCTGCACATACAGTCATCTCTCTACAATAACAACACACACATTCTCTCTCCACTGTCCATCGAGTCTATCTGGTCCCCGAGCTCCGCTCTTCACTCTCTTCTCTTACACGTCGGCCCGTAGCACCCCACTGGACACACGCTGGCTCCTCAGCCGCCCCGGTCCACGTACCCGGTGCTCGCTCACGTAGCCGACCCGTCCTTACTCGGCGTCGGCCCGTAGCACCCCACTGGACACACGCTGGCTCCTCAGCCGCCCCGGTCCACGTACCCGGTGCTCGCTCACGCAGCCGACCCGTCCATACTCGTCGTCGTCGGCCCGTAGCACCCCACTGGACACACGCTGGCTCCTCAGCCGCCCCGGTCCACGTACCCGGTGCTCGCTCACGCAGCCGACCCGTCCATACTCGTCGTCGTCGGCCCGTAGCACCCCACTGGACACACGCTGGCTCCTCAGCCGCCCCGGTCCACGTACCCGGTGCTCGCTCACGTAGCCGACCCGTCCTTACTCGGCGTCGGCCCGTAGCACCCCACTGGACTCTCGCTGGCTCCTCAGCCGCCCCGGTCCACGTACCCGGTGCTCGCTCACGTAGCCGACCCGTCCTTACTCGTCGTCGCACCAGACCTCTCGTTGACTCCACTCACTCGACTCCACCAATGTCCGCAACAGCATACCGCTTGCAACTCACTTCTACATCCTTCCACAATACAACCTCCAACAGTCTCCTCACAATACAACCTCACTCTAACACTCTCTCTTTCCAACCTCTCTTCATGGTGTTTCTTCCACACTCTCTCCTACTACACTCTCTTTCCAACTCCAACTCCACTCTACAACACTCTCTTTCCAACTCTCCAAAGCCGATTGTCAACCGGCTTTTATACACAAATACAACAATGTCATTAAACAGACACAACAATGCCAGACACAATAATGTCTAACGCAACAATGGTTATAAACAAATACAACAATGCCAAATACAACAATGCCTATAAACGGTTACAACAATGCCAGACGCGACAATGTCAATAAACAGACAACTAAACTGTTTATTGACATTGTTATGCTGCTCTCAAAGCAACACGTCACAATATTATACTTAAAACATTACGAAATATATAATTATAAATAATTAGTCAGCAAATTCGTATTTCGTAAGTCAGGTCTTGCGTAATATGAGGATATTTACAGTTCTGAGTCTCAACCCCATATTTCTTTAATACCTCATATTTAATAATCAGTGTTAGTCTGGACCCATCTGTGGTATTTATAATCCTCAGAAGACCGAATTTCTTGTCCGATACTTCAGTGACCCTGTCAGTCATCCTACTAATTATCTCGACACATTCATCGAAGTTTGCTGATGTCTTTGTCGAAAGACATTCGATAAACAGGGGCTGTCCTTTCTCTCTCTGAAATTGAATATTCGAAGTTACTGTTAGGTCGTGTAAGTTTTCGTTTTTCATTCGCGCGGAACTATAATAACCAGAACGCCACGAGGCATGAAACCTGTTCAGCATCACCGAACTCCCCATCGTCTTGTATCTCCTGCCGGATGACGAAAATTCCTCTACGCTACGTGGCCAAATTCCTGGTAAAACTGACTCTCCTCCTGCTGTCTTTTATTAAGATGAATAGTTTAATGAAAGAAGAACCCAAATTCTGCAATTACGTGTCTCTCGTGTCTTCTACAGACCTGCCATTTGTATTCATTTAAGACGGGGCACATTCAGAAAAGCCAAGGCTTTTGTAGTCGCTACAGAACTTTGAAAGTACAATCTTGAGGTTTTCATGGCGGTGTGTCCGAAGATGGCCGTCTTCTGGGTTGTAGGACCGTGTAGTCTGGTAGTCTTAATCAAACTTTACTCAATTATAAAGCATGTATAAATGAAATATTTAGAATAAAGCCAATATATAAACTTCCTTTCCGTACAGACGTATTTACGTCAAAAGTGAACTATTTACAAATTATTAGCAGTCTAAAAGGGGTGAAACTATCCACTGTGAAGCCACGTGAATTACTAGTGTGAGCAGGAAACTTATTCGGAATATTTGCCGTGCATATGAAATAACAGTGGCGGTTGTAACAGCGAAACATTCTACGGAATTAAAAGCCTTGTATTTTGAAAGGTCCGCTCGCACTGCCAAGGTTAAACCTTTCCTCCTGAGTGACTACGAATCCTGACATCGGGGCAATCCAGCAAAATTTCCACTTGGCAACAGAGGCCCTCATTGAATACAAAACAAAGACAGCGAGAAAATATCTTCATCCGCTATCGAGGTCGACATTTCGTAAAACTTCACCTCCACGTCCGTACAGCGGTAACATTTACATGACAATAATCATTTTGTTAGATTAACAGGCTGCTACGTTGTTGAGGAGGATATTTGAGCCCCGGAGAGAAGACGATGGGGCATGGAGAAAACTGCATAATGACGAGCTTAAAAATCTGTACTCCTCCCCCAATATTGTCAGGGTGATTAAGTCGAGCACTGTCCGTCACAGTGACAATTCTGGAGATTGGTAGGAAATTCTCTTCGAACCACTTCTTAACCCTTTGAAGCCGAAGATCGTCTGAACATTATTTAAGAATTCAGTCCGTACCGCGAAGAAAACACTACACCTCACCATTACGAAAATCAGCTGGTTAACCCTTTGAAGCCGAAGCTCGTCTTCATAATATTTACGAATCCAGACCGTACCGCGAAGAAAACACTTCACTTAACCATTAGAAGTCGAATCAGGCGGTACCACATAAGATTTAACAAAAGAACATCCCGGGCAAAGCCTTAAATATGCCGGCTTTCATTTCAAAATAGCAATCGCGATATCGCAGAAACTAAGTGCCGTAATTAACATCTCGCATATCTGAATCCAATAATCTTCAAAACACTTAAACATTTACACACCTCAGTTGCAAGCACTGCTGCTAGAAATTCTCCTACACAAGCGACCCGAACGAGCATACAGCAAGTGACTGAAGCTGATTGGCTCACGAGGGCACGTGACAGAACATGCGCAGAAGCGTCCTAAACAAAGCTACCAGCACCCAGCGCCTTGCAAACATGTCATTGTTTCCAGGCGGCAAGTACTGAGCTCTAATTGCAGGGATCATGAAATCGCGACACAGATGGGTCTACAGACTGACATGAAACAAATGGCGTTGAAGGTCAACGCGACTCTTACGGCCGTGGCAATGTTTATGAAGACTTCCTGCAGAAGACATAACCACATTCTCATTTCCTTTCAGATATCAACACAAGTCTTTTACACACAGCCAAGTCATGGTGATGCCCGTCACACTTCGTCACTTGTAACTTTTTTTCGTCACTAATGCACATCCTTTCTTGCTGCTTCGACGAACTCCAAAACATTTTACTGTTTAACATCACAACAGAAGGGCAGATAAACTGTGAATCCGATTCAACTTTACATGAGCACAGATAAGTCACACAGAAACCTAGAAGATGGAGGTAATACGTTCGTACGAAAATATGAAAATCATCTATTTGATAATCCAGTCAACACGTGAAATTCGATGAACAGTACAACGAAAAATCTTTCAGAAGTCTGAAACGATTCCGGGCCACCCAACCTCTATCAAAATACTCCAGATCAACACATTCTGAAATATATTAAATAATTAAATAAGAAAAACTGAAGACAAACATACAATGTGAAATGACTGAGAAACTGAGATGGAAATATTTCCATTGAATAAGGTATTCTGATATATCTTTTGATCATGAAGACAAAAGACAATCGGAAGTACTGCCTGTCTGAGCGGTGAATTGACTCGACCTTAAAACACAAGTATCCATCAGCGCAGGCGCGAAGTCGTTCTGATACGCGGTATAGAAACATGGCTTTCTCATTCTTACATTTTTGGTATTTCATAGTTTATGTAGGATTTCCTAAAAAAAAAAAAAAGTCTTGACACTGGTAACGTCCATAGTATCAAATACGCAGATTATTCTAACAGTGGGAACATTTTCAAGTACAGGCAATGTTTTTAGGGCGGCATTCAGCACGACGTAGTGGCTTCAAGGTCGAGTCAATTCTCCGCTCAGACAGACAGTACTTCAGATTCATATAATATTCTTGAACGACTAAGACACTAATGTTGTATTATTTTTTTGGATTTACGTCGACACAAATATAAATTTCTAATACGATTCAAATAAATACATGTTCTATGAAATAGAAAACGCAATACTTCAGATAAATGTAACCTGAAATAGTTCGAAGTCGCCTAGTTTCTTACGCTGTGATATTTAAATTAAATGTAGTAATGTTATAATTTATAACACACTGAAATGACAATATTTCAAATAAATGAAAAGTACTGATATGGTTCAAACCAATATGATATATAAAAAATAAAGTCGAAAATATTTTAAATAATTCAATATTCTTATGTTTCCAAGTAAAAAAAGAACATATCAGCTGGATATAGTGACCTATTTTGAAAATATTCACTCATCTAGTGTCCAAAAAGAACAATAATTCAGATGAAACTGGTGTTCTTAGATGGTCTATGGGTATCTTCTTAACCTGAAATCAATATGATGAGCAATTTCATAATCTACAATGCATGACAGAAGCTTTCCACCCATAGATCAATATCTTACATGCGTGTGTATAGGATCTCCCACTGGCCCAGCGTCTACGTGAACCTCGTAGGCCTACCTGATACACAGCTAACAACAGCAGGCCAAATCGACATCTGGGAGGCGTTTATTCGCACATGGGGACGGCCTGATGGCTCTGAAACCCCACAAAATCGTGGGCCATTTGGCACTTCTGCAGTAATTTGGTTAGATATACAGAGTATTTTTTTTAGTGTTCTGTCTGACGACAGGTCCATATGAACAGGATCCTTCCATCCTTTTCTCGGACTGGGACCTGTTCATATACGTTCTTGGCAGATGATCCAGAAGTGGTTTGCCATTGCCTTCTTCTGCGTGTGAAAGGAGTAATTGTTGGGATGCCACGGAGGAAAACTCCGTGTTGCCTAGACCACGGCCTTGCCCAACACAAGTTATAAATTCGAACCCGAGACCCCAGGATTACAAGGCCAGCGTTCTAACCGCTAGACCACCGTGGCTGGAAATTTACTAGAAATTATTAACATTCATAGACTATCACCACGCTGCCAAGAATTGTCGAATCAGAAATGTTATCGAGACTATTTTATGCGAATAAAAATTAAGCCGGGAGAAACAATAAATACATTTCTGTATTTACCTTTGATTTGAATGTCTACTGAAAATCTATAAAACGTCCTGTTTCTTTGTAAAAAGTTTTTATCAACATCTTACATTCATCGGCTTCTGAACTGGCCAGCAAATCCTGTTATGACTTTCAAGACTCACTTCTGAAGAATACATAAAGAATTTTGACAGTGAATTGGAGAAAATGCCACGAAATATATTTTTTATCCCTTCAACAGATAACTATCCCTAAGAAAATAAATAATATTAAAAAAGTAAATTTCTGTTACATAAAACAAATAATCGAAATTCGAGAAGGAACCACAGAACTCTCCAGTTCATTTAAAAACAAAGAAAAGTATTTGTTCTCTCAAAAGCACTGGTCACAGTCAACGTGGGAATTCCTTAAGGAGCTGAATGTCAATTGGTGCCATTTGAATAGAGCATGGCATTTACCCACCGCGAAATCCCACTCCACTCTGCGGTCTGCAACCTTTAAATTCCAATTATGTGCCAGGGACGGCAATTCTTTTGGATTATATCCCGCACAGGGCACGAAAATATAATTCTCTTCGAAAGTTTGGCCCCATATCTCAATTAGCCTGACGCCTTGGCCTTCGTTTAGCCAATATTCATTACGAAACTTCGGTAGAAACCTCCAACATTTGGCGTCGTGTTATTAATTTCATCACATTTTACTAATAGTCACTTTCTATGGTGTTTCAGTTCTTCAACGCCGCATTACGAAGTACCACGAAGAAAAACGTGAAAACTTCAGAGACGAATATCGAACGGGCAATCGATCTATGAACTTGTATCGAGAGGAAGTTATTTACCTCCAAATTCACCTACTACGTATTTCGCTTTATTTAATTACCCTGAGATGATAAAGTTGCGTCATATTGTGATAAATATATATTTGTTTAAATCTTGTCAGTCGAATCACAATAAAATTCCTATTAAATATTAAAATATTACCATAATTAACATTTAAATATTTAAAACATATCCATCTTCAGGTGTACACCTGAAGATGGTTCTTTTAGAACTGAAACATGTCATGTAAAAAGTGATGTTCTAATGTAAATCGAACATTTCGATACAGAATATCATTTAATATATTTTAAATATTTAAATGTTAATTATGGTAATATTTTAATATTTAATAGGAATTTTATTGTGATTCGACTGACAAGATTTAAACAAATACAAATTTAATTACCCTTTAAATTGCTCAGATTATAGTGCGTCAGGCGACAGAGTAAACACAGGTTATCCTGACAAGATTTTCGTGATTTTCTCAGTCGCTCCAGGCAAATACTCTTAATTCCTCCACAAATACTTCCTTCCACATCCTTAGTAATTCATTATTCATTAATAATAATACCATTCGACAATATATTGTCTGTTTCCATATTCAAAGTTTATTTTCGTAATCCTGGGACTACTGAAGCATGAAATTCGTGTTCAAAACACTTTCTACTTAACTATTATTTTTACAATTACCAGAACAGCGATATTCAACCAAGTGTTTGGAAATAGCAGTCTCTTAAGGAGTTCAAATCCTCCCTCGACATCGCTTTTAAATTTCTGATTCCTTGTTCTAAATTGGGCTTATTAAACGAAATTTGAGACTTGTAAGTTGGTAACGGTACAATACCTTCATCTATTAAATTATATTGCTAACGGTTATCAAAATTTCGCAGCTCTGTGTGTGTTTGTGGGCCAATCCTTACCAGGAAACTCAATCGCTCGAGAAACTACTTCTTTCGGGATTCTAAGTAGATTGTAAAGTTTATATCGCAGATTGCTGCTTCTACATAAAAATAAATAAATAAACGGGTAACTTTCAAAGCATCCATCATCATATTTGTCCCGAAAAGGATGTTAAGTTATCGTTGAGATGAAGCAACTCTTCTCGTTAGATCATACTGGATAAAAAAACATGCATATAATATTTACAGCTAAACAGTCGAGAATACCATTCCATTTATTCGACCAATTTAACATACCAAATGAATCTTCACACATATTTAAATCAATTATAGTAGCCGACACCAAATTGCATGCTTCAAGGTCGAAGGAAAACCGTACAATGTTACAGCACGGCCCATGCGAGTGAAGACAGCTCAGAACTAGCAGCGTAGCGATTTGGAGCCGCGAGGTAAGAGGTTTGAAGTCGTTCCGTGGCCTTGAAGCATGCGATTAATACAGAAGACGTATTATTATTATTTAGTGTTCTGTCTGAGGACAGGTCCATATGAACAGGATCCTTCCATCCTTTTCTCGGACTGGGACCTGTTCATATACGTTCTTGGCAGATGATCCAGAAGTGGTTTGCCATTGCCTTCTTCTGTGTGTGAAAGGAGTAATTGTTGGGATGCCACGGAGGAAAACTCCGTGTTGCCTAGACCACGGCCTTGCCCAACACAAGTTATAAATTCGGGCACCGCCGGGAATCGAACCCGAGACCCCCAGGATGACAAGGCCAGCGTTCTAACCACTAGACCACCGTGGCTATCTCCTGAGGTTTATATTGGTCTAAATGTTTTACTCCCGAAATGTAAATTAAATATAGCTCAGAAAATCTATGATGTCCAACAATAGTTCTTTTGGTGTAATGAATTAATCATTATCAGGAACAATCATTAATCGTTATGTTTATCTTGAAAGAAAAACGCTAATTATTATCTTTAGGTCTGGAAATTAAGTTCTGTATTAGGTAAATAATATCTCGCAGTCGGGGAAAACCGTATTGTTGAAACGTTTTCATTGTTTGTTCACGTAAGTACTTAATTAATTCCATTCGCGTGTCTGTTACTTATCCGATTTCAAGAGTCGACCGTAGGATCCCCGATAATGCTCGTCCTACACAGTATTTGTATTCATTTTTAGTAATTTCGATACTGAGTAAGACTCCGATATTTCAGGACTGTTGCTGTCTCCACTAATGACGTCGTGGCGAGTTACACAAAACGAGCGACCACATCATTTCCTGATGACAAACATACATAAGAGTCAGTCTCCGAAACGTCTTTATTTAAGGCTTTGACCGGGATGTTCTTTTGTTAAATCTTATGTGGTACCGCCTGATTCGACTTCTAATGGTTAAGTGAAGTGTTTTCTTCGCGGTACGGTCTGGATTCGTAAATATTATGAAGACGAGCTTCGGCTTCAAAGGGTTAACCAGCTGATTTTCGTAATGGTGAGGTGTAGTGTTTTCTTCGCGGTACGGACTGAATTCATAAATAATATTCAGACGATCTTCGGCTTCAAAGGGTTAATTAAACCCTTTAAAACCTTGTATGTACCACCTGCTTTAACAATCAGCGATCAGAAATGTCTCCGTAAAAATTAATTAATATTTCCCTGCTATCCACTCAGTTGTTGGCAACACTGTAATAAGGAAATAAAATTATTATAATCGTCTTTAACTGTAATATTTTTTCTGCTTGTATACAAACATAGAATTGACGAAGTGATTGATGTTTTCACTTCAACATTTCCCCTGGTCGTATTTCAGAGGAGTGTTTCTGGAAATAACGATACTTGCTACTTAAAATAAACACTGTCAGGACAGAATTTACAAAGTTGTATGTAAATGATTCATACCGGAATGTATTCCGAGTGACTGAGAACACTTGTAGCTTTCACGGGTCCCTGACGCAAATAAACCCCTCTCATTAGCTCTCTTTTTCTCCTGAGGGTTTCTAGGGTACACTCTGAGATATTATCTCCTTCACCCACAAATACATTCATTTCTGTAGTTTCTGTTCTCAGCTTGCCAGACGGTTACTTGAAGTGCGTTTGTATTCTACGAGGGTGGTTGTAGAAAAGAAATGGGAAATGCTGTTTTCTGAATAGAAGAAAAGTGTTCAACTCCCCTATGAAGTATCGTTCAATACCCACGCTCACGTCATCCTATGAGCGAGTAACACGCGGAGGTCGTGTTGACTGATAATCGCTAAGTGACATCCCCTCTGCTTATAGCAGGGAGAATAACAACACGTTTTGAGACTTTTTCCTATAATTAGCGTCTTTATTAAGTAGTAAGTGGTTTTAATTAAAAGTCTTTACCGTCGGTCGAAGTTTTATAATTTGGCACGTAATAGCGAAAATTATAATTTCAATTTATTTAATTTATTTAAGTGTCTGCAAACAGGAAGATGCCAATAGCACGCGTCTTAGAAAATTGGTGCTTGGGACAATATTCGAAGTTAAGAAAGATGGAGTTACAGGACGAACACGCAAATTTTTGTGGCTGTTGTACCAAATAAACTTCGTACTAGTTGCCGGTTTAAGATCGTTGTTCGGATTAAGATTGTGATGTGATTAATGACATAGACAACATAGACATTTTCGAATACGTAATGACCTAAGCAAGCATCAGATATGATCGATTGTGATGATTTCCGAGGTTTTTACAATGTGCCTGACCTAATTCTTTACAAATTATGTCGTTAAAATCTCATTTCTTACTTTATGCAGTCATGTAATTTCTTAGCTGGTTACTTCAGTACCGCGTTGATGCCTCTGATTCTCACACTTAGTTGTCGTGTCTTCAATAAATCATCTTCAAAATTTATATTTGTTATGCTTTTGCTTAGAGGAGATACGTCATCGTATTTCATATCTGCGTGTGAACAATCTTTCTAGACATCGTGTAACGCCTGGAAGGTAACTCGTTCAATTTCTCTTCATTTTTAGACCTGTTAGCAACGAAGTTAGAGTAAGTTAGAAACGCACAGCGTGTGAATTGAACCGAATTGCCCAGAATTTGACCTCTGACTTCCGAGCCTGGAGCTAGTAACGTCGGATACCAGAGTTCAGTAACCTCTTCTTTGGTTAGGGGGATTCCCCACTCAACGTGGTTGGATGGCCAGCTAGGGATTACCCACCCGGTTACTTCCGAACGCAAGAAGGCGTACATGTCTTCGGGCAGATGGAAATGCTGACATTTGTTGCTTCAGATCGCCTAAAAATTCCTCTTAGCTTTCCCATGTGCCTGTATATCCGTACATAACAGAGAGACCCCGATATCTGGACATTCAGGGATTGTAGTTCTGTGGAGAGTTTTACTGAAACATGTCAACGCATTCCAATTTCGGTTGAAATCGGACGACAACAGTAACAGACAATTTGCAACACCGACACGTGTTCCTGAGCGCGAAGTGCCCTTGAAACTGAATGGGGAAATCCCCTGTTATGACGTCACAATCTATCCAGGCACACTTCCCACGCACAGGTCAGTAACCAGAGGTAACAGTGACGCCATTAACAAAGGTCAGTGCTCTGTTCGTATCTTCTGAAGCCACGGTGGTCTAGCGGTTAGAACGCTGGCCTCGTAATCCTGGGGTCTCGGGTTCGATTCCCGGCGGTGCCCGAATTTATAACTTGTGTTGGGCAAGGCCGTGGTCTAGGCAACACGGAGTTTTCCTCCGTGGCATCCCAACAATTACTCCATTCACACACAGGAGAAGGCAATGGCAAACCACTTCTGGATCATCTGCCAAGAACGTATATGAACAGGTCCCAGTCCGAGAAAAGGATGGAAGGATCCTGTTCATATGGACCTGTCGTCAGACAGAACACTAAACAATAATAAGATGAGGTGGTCTAGCGGTTAGAACGCAGGCCTTGTAATCCTGGGGTCTCGGGTTCGATTCCCGGCGGTGCCCGAATTTATAACTTGTGTTGGGCAAGGCCGTGGTCTAGGCAACACGGAGTTTTCCTCCGTGGCATCCCAACAATTACTCCATTCACACACAGGAGAAGGCAATGGCAAACCACTTCTGGATCATCTGCCAAGAACGTATATGAACAGGTCCCAGTCCGAGAAAAGAATGGAAGGATCCTGTTCATATGGACCTGTCGTCAGACAGAACACTAAATAATAATAAGATGAGGTGGTCTAGCGGTTAGAACGCTGGCCTTGTAATCCTGGGGTCTCGGGTTCGATTCCCGGCGGTGCCCGAATTTATAACTTGTGTTGGGCAAGGCCGTGGTCTAGGCAACACAGAGTTTTCCTCCGTGGCATCCCAACAATTACTCCATTCACACACAGAAGAAGGCAATGGCAAACCAGTTCTGGATCATCTGCCAAGAACAGGTCCCAGGCCGAGAAAAGGATGGAAGGATCCTGTTCATATGGACCTGTCGTCAGACAGAACAATAAATAAATAATAAATACACCTCAGGGAGGGTACAACGTTCAACAGAATTTATATATAAGGAAAGAATTGTAGTAACAGAGCTCAAATAACCGATTTTCAAGTTGAAAAGCATCCATGAAATTCTTTCTCAAACCGTCGTTTGATGACTGAATCAGTTGTTTCATCTCTGATTCCACTGCATACAAAGTGCACGGGCGTGACCTTTCTAGATTGTATTTCAAGCAATTCAAAGCCCTGCACTTTGGACAACTATAGTTTGACGACGTACATGTTACAAGAGTACAAAGACACAGGCGCTGTCAATGCTGTGACAGACACGAGATAGTTCAGTGCTCGGGGAAGTTGAAACTCCCCGACAGATGTCGGCGGTGAAATTGTATGGCTGGCAGGTATCGCTGATAAGCCTCGCACGACGTACTGAAGACTGCAGCAGGCAATGTTGGTTTGATCATTCTGTGTCATCGGCTATAAAGCAAAGTTAGATTCCAGGTTCTGACGGGCTCTGTCTTGCGGGTTGTTGCGCCGTGTACACTTGTAAAAGTTTATCGACGTTTCATACGTTCTTCCTGCAGCCATCATGTACTCAGCAAACAGCCAGCTTAATACTTTCAAATGTTCCCTTTCATTGCTTCTACCCTGCCTAATACAGCACAGGAACGAGTTCCGTTCCAAGACGTTGTTCGTTATGTGTATCTCGCATTCCTAAGCTTTTACGATACGTAACATACGTTGGTAAAACATCTATCAGACTACACAGCGCAACAACCCAGAAGACAGAAATCTTCATACTCTGATGACGGAGGCAGTATGACCTCTGAAACGTTGGTCAACATCGACCAGACTACACAGCCCATCAACCCAGAAGACGGAAATCTTCATACTCTGATGACGGAGGCAGTATGACCTCTGAAACGTTGGTAAACATCGACCAGACTACACAGCGTAACAACCCAGAAGACAGAAATCTTCATACTCTGATGACGGAGGCAGTATGACCTCTGAAACGTTGGTTAACATCGACCAGACTACACAGCGCAACAACCCAGAAGACAGAAATCTTCATACTCTGATGACGGAGGCAGTATGGCCTCTGAAACGTTGGTAAACATCGACCAGACTACACAGCGCAACAACCCAGAATACAGAAATCTTCATACTCTCATGACGGAGGCAGTATGACCTCTGGAACGTTGGTTAACATCGACCAGACTACACAGCGCAACAACCCAGAATACAGAAATCTTCATACTCTGATGACGGTGGCAGTGTGACCTCTGAAACGTTGGTTAACATCGACCAGACTACACAGCGCAACAACCGCAGAAGACAGAAATCTTCATACTCTGATGACGGAGGCAGTATGACCTCTGAAACGTTGGTTAACACCGACCAGACTACACAGCACAACAACCCAGAAGACAGAAATCTTCATACTCTGATGACGGAGGCAGTATGACCTCTGAAACGTTGGTTAACATCAACCAGACTACACAGCGCAACAACCCAGAAGACAGAAATCTTCATAATCTCATGACGGAGGCAGTATGACTTCTGAAACGTTGGTTAACATCAACCAGACTACA
This sequence comes from Zootermopsis nevadensis, assembly GCF_977971745.1. Classification (NCBI taxonomy): domain Eukaryota; kingdom Metazoa; phylum Arthropoda; class Insecta; order Blattodea; family Termopsidae; genus Zootermopsis; species Zootermopsis nevadensis. The sequence goes on from NW_028259145.1 coordinate 1,291,845, forward strand.
CAGCGCATGAACCCAGAAGACAGAAATCTTCATACTCTGATGACGGAGGCAGTATGACCTCTGAAACGTTGGTTAACATCAACCAGACTACACAGCGCATGAACCCAAAAGACAGAAATCTTCATACTCTGATGACGGAGGCAGTATGACCTCTGAAACGTTGGTAAACATCGACCAGACTACACAGCGCAACAACCCAGAAGACAGAAATCTTCATACTCTGATGACGGAGGCAGTATGACCTCTGAAACGTTGGTAAACATCGACCAGACTACACAGCGCAACAACCCAGAAGACAGAAATCTTCATACTCTGATGACGGAGGCAGTATGACCTCTGAAACGTTGGTTAACATCGACCAGACTACACAGCGCAACAACCCAGAAGACAGAAATCTTTATACTCTGATGACGGAGGCAGTATGACCTCTGAAACGTTGGTAAACATCGACCAGACTACACAGCGCAACAACCCAGAATACAGAAATCTTCATACTCTGATGACGGAGGCAGTATGACCTCTGAAACGTTGGTTAACATCGACCAGACTACACAGCGCAACAACCCAGAAGACAGAAATCTTCATACTCTCATGACGGAGGCAGTATGACCTTTGAAACGTTGGTTAACATCGACCAGACTACACAGCGCAACAACCCAGAAGACAGAAATCTTCATACTCTGATGACGGAGGCAGTATGACCTCTGAAACGTTGGTTAACATCGACCAGACTACACAGCGCAACAACCCAGAAGACAGAAATCTTCATACTCTGATGACGGAGGCAGTATGACCTCTGAAACGTTGGTTAACATCGACCAGACTACACAGCGCAACAACCCAGAAGACAGAAATCTTTATACTCTGATGACGGAGGCAGTATGACCTCTGAAACGTTGGTAAACATCGACCAGACTACACAGCGCAACAACCCAGAATACAGAAATCTTCATACTCTGATGACGGAGGCAGTATGACCTCTGAAACGTTGGTTAACATCGACCAGACTACACAGCGCAACAACCCAGAAGACAGAAATCTTCATACTCTCATGACGGAGGCAGTATGACCTTTGAAACGTTGGTTAACATCGACCAGACTACACAGCGCAACAACCCAGAAGACAGAAATCTTCATACTCTGATGACGGAGGCAGTATGACCTCTGAAACGTTGGTTAACATCGACCAGACTACACAGCGCAACAACCCAGAAGACAGAAATCTTCATACTCTGATGACGGAGGCAGTATGACCTTTGAAACGTTGGTTAACATCGACCAGACTACACAGCGCAACAACCCAGAAGACAGAAATCTTCATACTCTGATGACGGAGGCAGTATGACCTTTGAAACGTTGGTTAACATCGACCAGACTACACAGCGCAACAACCCAGAAGACAGAAATCTTCATACTCTGATGACGGAGGCAGTATGACCTCTGAAACGTTGGTTAACATCGACCAGACTACACAGCGCAACAACCCAGAAGACAGAAATCTTCATACTCTGATGACGGAGGCAGTATGACCTCTGAAACGTTGGTAAACATCGACCAGACTACACAGCGCAAGACAGAAATCTTCATACTCTGATGACGGAGGCAGTATGACCTCTGAAACGTTGGTAAACATCGACCAGACTACACAGCGCAAGACAGAAATCTTCATACTCTGATGACGGAGGCAGTATGACCTCTGAAACGTTGGTAAACATCGACCAGACTACACAGCGCAAGACAGAAATCTTCATACTCTGATGACGGAGGCAGTATGACCTCTGAAACGTTGGTAAACATCGACCGGACTACACAGCGCAAGACAGAAATCTTCATACTCGCCTCAAATCTTACATCCAAACATTTGTTTCGCAACGTTTAAAAACTCTTTCTGACATGCGTAAGCTGCAAACCTATTTCGACAAATAAAAACAATTACCGTGGCCTATTGTAAGTAACTGGAAGGAACTCCGATAAGGATCGTTGACCTCCGAAACGAGAACCGAACCATGCAGTAGTTGGAGTAGTGTCATTAAACACGATACTTGAAACGCAGGATACGACGTGCCTGATGGCAGAACGCGTTTCGTGATTAGAGTGTCGTGTCAGCTGGCGTGCGGAGGGAGGAGGCGTGCATGTCATTTTCCGAGTCACTGCAGATGAGATGGCGTGAGAGGGGCATCGAATGGCGGTCTGTTGCCCCCACGCCTACAGCTCCACACGTCCGTCCGACTCATACATTTCATTCATCGCCGTCAGAACGCACTTTAATTCCGAATAAATTCGTCACCTGGAATGACGTCTTCCTCCAGGGTCGTGAGCGTTGCACTTCTAAATACAATATTTGCAAAAGAGGGACTGAAGGATAAAATTAAAATCCTCATCAAAGATGGTCTGTCTTCAGGACAGTGGGAAAGAAACCCGGAGACCTTCCAAACACGTGTACTGACCATAACGCCGTGATTCTTCTACGAGTCCTTCGTAGGTCCGCCACTGTGAAGCTAAATCAGCAGCTAAAGCTGTTTTAAAGCAACTTTCTGGTATCAGAACTCGTTCAAAATCGTTAATACACAAATACTTAGATATCTCACAGTCAGGTCCATTAACCTCACAGTGAGTTTCCCTAATTCACCAATTTACCGTTTATCAAAATCCTTATTGAGAATCTAATAGTCTCGGCAAATCAATAAACTGACCACCACTCATTAAACACCAAGGTTCATTACCGTGTTAACAACAGCCAGTTATTTAACCTTATCCTAAGCCAGATGAATCCATTTAATATTCTTGAACACGATTTCTGTAAGGTTAATTCTGATTCTTTTTGACGTAAATACGTCTATAAGGAAGGGTCATTCGGCAAAAAAGTGTAACAAGTGTACCTGGGGAACGTTACATTACCTTACATTACATTACATTACATTACCTTACATTACATTACATTACATTACCTTACATTACATTACTTTACATTACATTCAGCTACCACAGACCTATCTTAAGCGTAACTAATTCAAGTTAAATAAGCAAAGTCTTAATCAAACTTTACTCAATTATAAAGCATGTATAAAGGAAATATTTAGAATAAAGCCGATATATAAACTTCCTTTCCGTGTAGACGTATTTACGTCAAATTCTCCGGAACCGTGGTTCCACTGACAACTCTTTCAGCTACTCCTACTTCCTGAACGGTATCCTTCATTCACTCCAACATTTTGTATGCATTACCAGTCTATCAAACGCACCACGTGCCCCGTTCACTTCATACTCCTTCATTTGACCTCTAATATCTGGCGAAGAGCGCAAATCATGAAATTTATCATCTACGTCCTCGCCAACAGGTTACGCCACTGGCAACAGCAACCATGGAGTATTGGAAGCTTTGTGACGCCCGATAATAATGGACGTCACATTAGCAGCTGTCGTCTATACCCGCATGAACCACGCGATCTAGAATTTTCACGAAACCAGGTGGTCTCCGAGATAAGATCACACAAATGCACGAGTGCCATCCCAATAGTCGATTGGACACGACGACAATGTCGATGATTAACGGTGAAAGGGACGGGCCTCAGAGGTAACAGACGTGAATCATGAATCTTCATTACAACATCGGCATTCACCTGGACTTCACAGTAAGAAATGGTAAGTTGTTCAAAGGATAAACTGACACATTACACGAGTCGTATCAGAATAACTAACTAACTAGATTTCTTACCGAACAAGAAGGTTCATCACCGAATTAACCAAAGCCCTCCACCGGACCCTGTCCTGGGCCAACAAAATCCAGTCTCCTTCAACTCCTATCTCCCATAGATCCCGCCTGACATTATCCTCCCATCTACGTCTAGGTCTCCCCAGCGGTCTCTTCCCCTCAGGCTTCCCAAATAGTGGACCCAACCAACTAGATGGCTTATGGAACCCAAAGGTTCATCACCGAATTAACCAAAGCCCTCCACCGGACCCTGTCCTGGGCCAACAAAATCCAGTCTCCTTCAACTCCTATCTCCCATAGATCCCGCCTGAGATTATCCTCCCATCTACGTCTAGGTCTCCCCAGAGGTCTCTTCCCCTCAGGCTTCCCAAATAGTGGACCCAACCAACCAGATGGCTTACGGAACCCAAAGGTTCATCACAGAATTAACCAAAGCCCTCCTCCGGACCCTGTCCTGGGCCAACAAAATCCAGTCGCCTTCAACTCCTATCTCCCATAGATCCCGCCTGAGATTATCCTCCCATCTACGTCTAGGTCTCCCCAGAGGTCTCTTCCCCTCAGGCTTCCCAAATAGTGGACCCAACCAACCAGATGGCTTACGGAACCCAAAGGTTCATCACAGAATTAACCAAAGCCCTCCTCCGGACCCTGTCCTGGGCCAACAAAATCCAGTCGCCTTCAACTCCTATCTCCCATAGATCCCGCCTGAGATTATCCTCCCATCTACGTCTAGGTCTCCCCAGAGGTCTCTTCCCCTCAGGCTTCCCAAATAGTGGACCCAACCAACCAGATGGCTTACGGAACCCAAAGGTTCATCACAGAATTAACCAAAGCCCTCCTCCGGACCCTGTCCTGGGCCAACAAAATCCAGTCGCCTTCAACTCCTATCTCCCATAGATCCCGCCTGAGATTATCCTCCCATCTACGTCTAGGTCTCCCCAGAGGTCTCTTCTCCTCAGGCTTCCCGGTGCTCACCTCTTGTCCCATCCATTCGCGCTACATACCCGGCCCATCTCATTCTTCTCGACTTAATCACCCTGACAATATTGGGGGAGGAGTACAGATTTTTAAGCTCGTCATTGTGCAGTTTTCTCCATGCCCCATCGTCTTCTCTCCTAGGCCCAAATATCCTCCTCAACACCCGATTCTCAAACACCTGCAATCTGTGTTCCTCCCTCTGAGTGAGAGACCATGTTTCGCACCCATACAAAACAACAGGCAAAATTATTGTTTTGTATATTTTAATTTTCAGGTTCTTAGAAATCAGACGGGAAGACAAAATATTTCGAACTGAGAAGTAGCCAGCATTTCCAGAATTTAATCTCCTCCTAACTTCCTCACGAGTGTCATTTTGATTTGTTGTTGTTGTTCCCAGATAGAAATTACATTAGTACAAAATGAACAGCTGGTACACGGTAAATTTAACATTAACTCATAGAGTAACATTCATACCAGTAAATTACGAAAAATACATAAAAATAACAAGGCAGTATTTTACTCAGTCCTCAAATTAAATACAAAATGTAATATTGGTCATTTTAGAATATTTTATAGGCTACCGTTGTTTATAATAAGACGACAAAAAACAATATCGCTGGTTTCAGCTTACCTTCAGACCGGAGTCTGAAAAAAGAATTGTGTCGTAACTTATACAAGCTACACTCTTACAGTACATCCACCGGAACAAATGAGTACTGCGTGTCATCTAGCGGATAAGGAAAGAACTAATCATGCATGAAACAAAAGAAGAAGTCTTGCTTGGCGATATTACACGGCTTGGCCCTAAGTGCAGATTACAATATGATTCAGTCTCAGACCTTAATTACGAACTCAGCAGCTCAGATGAAGGATATGCAAAATAATACAACAGGGCAAAATGCATTTTGGGTGAGATGATGGAATCCGTACTGGCCAATAAAATTATATTATCTATGTTCAAAGAGCGCAGACAGACTGGCTCCAAAAATTTGCAATTGACGACCGCGTGAGACGCTACATTAGACTCTGTGCCAACTGCACGGGACACAGAGCGCGGAGTGTGAAATGTCCGTATGATTACGGTGAAAAGAACACTTCTCTAAGAACAAACGATTTTATGAGCGAGATATGAACCGGAGATTTCCGGAATAATAAACACGAATAAAATCAATACATCTCTTACTTTCGAATTGCATAAGTACCGAAGTATATATAAGGTTTCCAAAAATTCTCAACTGATATATTCACTCTGAAGATGGCAACTAAAATGTCTTACGTAACGATGAGTAGCTTTCATCCCCAAAAGACAAAGTTTTATACCTCGTTAAAATGCACTTACTCTAGTGTACTGACATCACGGTTAGAACGCTGACCTTGTAATCCTGGGGTCTCGGGTTCGATTCCCGGCGGTGCCCGAATTTATAACTTGTGTTGGGCAAGGCCGTGGTCTAGGCAACACGGAGTTTTCCTCCGTGGCATCCCAACAATTACTCCATTCACACACAGAAGAAGGCAATGGCAAACCACTTCTGGATCATCTGCCAAGAACGTATATGAACAGGTCCGAGACCGAGAAAAGGATGGAAGGATCCTGTTCATATGGACCTGTCGTCAGACAGAACACTAATAATAATAAAAAAAGTTAACTACACGCTAATGTGTCATAACATTGCTCCTAAATGTGTGGAAGGAGTGGCGATGTTAGGATGTTTCAACAGTTCTATAAGCACGTCATGTATATATCGATTCATCCATCCATATTGTAACCGTCCATTATCGTCTCAGGGTGGGTGATCAGCTGGCTCTCCTCCCAAGGGTGATGGGGGTATCTCAGGGTGTATGATACTGGGTCCTAGCTCGTCGGTGGGTGGACTCTTCAGTATCGAGACTCCAACCAAGAACGGTGTAACATTAATTTCCTTTGGCGTAAGAGACCGGATTTTGTATGAAGTACCGCCCTTTTTTCACGAAAGAGAGAGACTACTTTTAGCATTTGGGGCGATAGTCCACTTCCGTTCCAAGCAAATGGTGCTAAAATTTTAAGTATTGTTAATACAATAAACATTTTTAGATGTGTCAAATACAAAACTGTTAATAAACTTATATAAATAACAGAATTAATTAACTAAACTAATTTCGGATGAGCGGTTATAATAAGTTCGTTTGCCATCGAATTTAAATAAAAACCTATCGCAGACCTACGCCAAAAGTTGTCGGACGAAGTTTACTTTGATGAAACCAGTTCACTGTAATCATTTCCCAATACGATTCCGTAAAACGTACGTATGGATCTGGTTGAAACATATTCCATATATTCGTGACTATATTAAAACATTCCACGGCAGATTTGTTAAGGCCGAAAGGATCGATCGAGCAGACTTTGGCGTAATCTTCAAAGAACGAATTAACCAGTTATCATATCCAAGGATTTCTATGACAGGCCTTGGCGCCTGTAAAGTAGGCATTACGTCACACCGTACAACTGGTATTAAACTAACGATAAAGATATGAAACTACAAAGAGAAATCCCGACAAGTCTGAACAATAAAACAATCTCTGGGGACATTAAAATGTGAATATTTTACGGAAATCTAATTCTTTCACATCTCTGGGATCCACAAAAACATTTGCCTCGTGTTTTATTCAAAATTCAAAGAATTATTTTGCCTTTCCACAAAATACAAAAAAAAAAACAAGACAGAAGGTGTCAAAAGCTTACACTTCCCTAAAACCGCCCCCAACCGCAGAGATATACCGCGTCACTGAATGCACAGAAACACAAACACCACAGCGCAGAGCACTGCGGAAAAGCAGTTGAGTAGGGGGGCCAACTCCCTGCACATTAAAAGCCGCGGTGCCCCTCCGCGGTACAGTCAGCGGGGCGGTCGATTTCAAGGGAATGTACTTGCAAATCAATATCAGTTCGGGGGTGAGGTGGAGAGGAAATTCCAGGTCCGTTACCACATCTCGTTTCGCGTTCCACACAGTCCCAGGGATTTTCGTGTTTCCGAACAGCTCTCGCCCTTGTCCAGGGCAAACTTAGAGACGACGAAAACATGATTCCGGCAAGTCCCTGGTAAGATTTAAGGTAAAACAGCTCTCGCCATGAAGACGGACGTTGGAGAGGGATTACAGACAAATTTGGCTCCGGGCAAGAGACCTCCGGTACCCGCTGGACAGACTAGGTGGGCCCCGAAACCGGTATGGATAAGATAGGGTATACAAAATTCCCTGCGCCGGGAATCGAACACCGGTCTTCCAGCCACAGGTGATCCTCTGTGATGCTGGCGAAACTGTGCACTGTGGTGAGCAACCTGTCGAGGAAGGCCCTCGCAATTTCAGAGGTTCCTACGCGAACCACGAATAACACGAAAGCAGATGGCTGTAACACCCTCGTTTATCGAACAACGCCGTGTGTACTGCCAGGATTCTGTAATGCGGGTAAGAAATAACGACAGCACTGTTACACAGAGTGAATTAGCTAGCATGAACAGCCAGATGTGACCAATTTCAGGCGGCATCCCAACATTTTTCATGAGTGAAAAGAAAAACCATTAACAGCAGCGTCAGGATAGCTAAAAACCGAGACGGAAACCACTAAAACTCATATCACCGTGATAACCATTGAAACATGGTCGTTGGTTCATTTAAAAACGTTACGAAGGTGACTCGCAGCGACTGGCGGCAACTGAGCCAGCGATCGCGCACAGCAAAAAGGCCGTGCCGCGGTGCAGCGGCCAAACGTTCTTCTTGTACTGATTCCCCCATAACGTTAATATTTTTGTGATAAAACCTCGAAGTTTCGCACTGTCACCGTATTTACAATTGGTATACCTGACATACCTAATAAACGTAATGTTTACAAAGAAATTTTTCATACAGAATATATACGCACGTTAATGATCGATCTCTATATAAAAAGCCACAATTTCAGTGACATTACTTGTTACCAACTCACGGAAAGGTGGAAAAAAAATTCCTGGCAGCCGTGTAATTTGCATTTTACATTGCCATATAAAATTCAAGGGCAGTGGAGGTAGTGTCCCTCCCGCCTCAAAATTACACACAGCCGTTACGTCACAGTTAGGATAAAAGATGTATAAATGTGGTCGTGGCCTAGTTTAAGGCCTGGAGGGACTCCGGGCCAAGATTTGAAAGTAGCAGTAGTGTCAACAACTCTGCCACGACGTTCGGATGGTCTGTAGTGGCACAACAACCTTACCATGTTTCATAAGAATCCGTCAATTCGTTAAAAACGTACTGGCAAATTACCAGAACCTATTAAATAACGAAACTAGGGTAAGAGCCAGTAGGCTATTAACGCCCGTAAATCAGCCACAAACCACAGCAATGTTTCGCTTTGGATAAGACACGCTACCAAACACGTGCACCACAAACCCACAGACGTAAATTGAAACAGGTTCGTTTATAGAGTTGAAGTAAACACTTACCAGCCAAGCTAACAGAGTCCTAGCAAGAGAAATTCTCACCCCCCACCCACATTTAATTCATGGTGGTCTAGCGGTTAGAACGCTGGCCTTGTAATCCTGGGGTCTCGGGTTCGATTCCCGGCGGTGCCCGAATTTATAACTTGTGTTGGGCAAGGCCGTGGTCTAGGCAACACGGAGTTTTCCTCCGTGGCATCCCAACAATTACTCCATTCACACACAGAAGAAGGCAATGGCAAACCACTTCTGGATCATCTGCCAAGAACGTATATGAACAGGTCCCAGTCCGAGAAAAGGATGGAAGGATCCTCTTCATATGGACCTGTCCTCAGACAGAACACTAAATAATAATAAGATGAGGTGGTCTAGCGGTTAGAACGCTGGCCTTGCAATCCTGGGGTCTCGGGTTAGATTCCCGGCGGTACCCGAATTTATAACTTGTGTTGGGCAAGGCCGTGGTCTAGGCAACACGGAGTTTTCCTCCGTGGCATCCCAACAATTACTCCATTCACACACAGAAGAAGGCAATGGCAAACCATTCGGTTTCTTGGGTTAACTCGCCATTTTCTGCTATGTCGACATTTGTACTCCTAGCGGGCCATCGCTGAACTACGTCTCCGTCAAGCTTCAAAAAATTAAAAGTTGGCTGTCTTCTGGGTTGTTGCGCCATGTACGAGGGTCGCTCATTAAATAATGCCCCACATTTTTTTTCTCAGCCAATAATGAAGATAGAAAAGTGTACTTTTACATGCTTGAGATTTGATGTTTCTCGCGTTCGTGTACGGAGTTTCAAATGATTCCAACCAATGGCGGAGCTGTAGTGAACTGTTAAAATGGCGTCTGTGAACGACTCTCGTTACAAGCAACGAGCTGTAATTGAATTCTTTTTTGCTGAAAAAGAAACTGTGGTGAACATTCATAAATGTTTGTGTGCTGTGTATGGAAGCTGTGCAGTCGATAGGAGCACCGTTGGTCGCTGGGCTAAGAGAGTTAAAGCTTCAGGAAGTGAAGAAACCGAGCTCCATGATCTGCCGCGCTCTGGGCGTCCTGCCACAGCCACCACTCCAGACATGTTGAACCGCGCGGATGCCATTATTCGTGAGGATCGGCGCGTCACAACTCGACAATTGGCCCAACAGCTTTCAGTCAGCAATGGAAGTGTAATTGCAATTATCCGGGCTCTTGCATATTCGAAGGTGTGCGCAAGATGGGTTCCACGAAGTCTCACAGCAGACCACAGGATTCAAAGGAAAACAATTTCTTCTGAATTGTTGGAAGCGTTTTGATGCTGAGGGATCATTACAGGTGACGAAACCTGGATACACCACTTTGAGCCGGAGACAAAAAGGCAGTCAATGGAGTGGCATCATCCTCAATCACCGAGAAAGAAGAAATTAAAGACAACTCCCTCCGCCGGAAAAGTCATGATGACTGTCTTTTGGGACAGTGATGGGGTCATTCTTGTGGATGTGATGCCAAGAGGTGCGACCATCAATTCAGACGCGTACATCAGGACCCTGAAAACCCTCAAGAAGCGTTTTCGACGGGTTCGGCCTCACAAGCATCCAGCAGAAATTTTGCTCCTGTACGACAATGCACGCCCTCACACAAGTCCGAGAACCCGGGAAGAAATCACCAAATTGGGTTGGACGGTGCTGCCCCATCCACCCTCCGACTTCCATCTCTTTGGGCCACTCAAAGATGCTATCCGCGGAACAAGATTTGAAGATGACGAGAGCGTGATTCAAGCAGTGAGGACATGGCTACGTTCACAGGACAAGAGCTGGTACCGGCAAGGCATGCACGCACTTGTTCCACGATGGCGTAAAGCCGTACAAGTTGATGGGGACTATGTGGAAAAATAGTATGTGTAAGGGAAACATTGATTTATATTGTCACTAAATTTCAGCCATCTTGAATAAATATATTCTGAGGAAAAAAATGTGGGGCATTACTTAATGAGCGACCCTCGTAGTATGGTGGATTTTCGCCGACGTTTCAGAGGTCCTTGCTGCCAGGTAAGATGATAAGTCGGTATCTGGACCGACAGTCAAAAAATCCTCAATTTCCGAATACGGAACGGAAAGAACGTAAAGATAGTATCCTTTATCCCTGGGCTCTGAGACAGGATATGGAGCTGTGTGGAGTTGTTTACGCAGTCAAAAAATATGCATGCCTGCGTGTAATTGTATGTTAAGATACTTCCGTTCAACGTTGGATATACAAAATAATAAATGAACGCCGATGAAATAACCATATGACATCATTTTTAATATAACTTTTCATTCAGACTATAGCAGACTTCGTCGAATCCAAAAATTAATCTAATGTTCACTTTCTTTCATGTATTAACAATTATGTCGTTACAGACAAATTCGAACACCACCAACACTTTAAAAAGTGCGTAATATCTAATTCGATAAGTATTTTATTTAAACCGTGTAGATGGTAAAGTTGCGTCATATTGTGATATAATAAATATATATTATTTATTTAAATCTTGTCAGTCTAATCACAATAAATTCTTATTAAATATTAAAATATTACAATAATTAACATTTAAAATATTTAAAATATTAAATGATGTTCTTTATCGAAATATTCGATTTACATTAGACCATCATTTTTTCACGACATGTTTCAGTACGCTAAAATAATATATAGAAATTGTATTTAAAAATTGTATTTAAGTTATTATTTATTTGAATCTTTATATAATTATATAAACATGTCGTGAAAAATGATGGTCTAATGTAAATCGAATATTTCGATAAAGAACATCATTTAATATATTTTAAATATTTAAAATGTTAATTATTGTAATATTTTAATATTTAATAAGAATTTAATGTAATTAGACGGACAAGATTTAAATAAATAATATATATTTAAAACGTGAATTTATTCATCTGTCCAATCTGGTCCAGACACTTTATGATGCAAGATAATAATATGATAGTGTCAAGGAAGATTCGAGGAAGGAAATCTCAAATCAGACATAGAACAGTCTCTAGTACCCTGACATCCAAACTTTTCTCTTGCTATTATCGTTAACTTAGGACCAATATTTTTCCAGCGCTGGCGTCTGAATTCCTTCTTTCAGGCACAGAATCTACTGAAAAGTCTGTACCTCCCTTCGGAATTGAAGACGAGTAATGGAAAATATATCAAGAGATGTCCGCTATGGAACTAAAAAAAACAGGTTCTTTATTGGACCCGGGGGGGGGGGGGTTCCCCCAATCGAAAGAGAGATATACGAGACCAAAGGTTACGGGATCCAAACTTCTCGTTGTCATTGTTTTACGACGTTTCGTCCATCAGTGTCCTGATGATGCGGTCAATTTCTACGAGACTACAGGTCGTAGTAAGAACCTGAGACTATATATAATCAGGCAGAGATGTAGACTACGTAAGGAGGCTTCATGTTTGTAGTCTATTCTATTTGATTTTTTACAGATTCAAACGAAAATGGAAAAATATTATGTACATGTTGGGATGCCACGGAGGAAAACTCCGTGTTGCCTAGACCACGGCCTTGCCCAACACAAGTTATAAATTCGGGCACCGCCGGGAATCGAACCCGAGACCCCAGGATTACAAGGCCAGCGTTCTAACCGCTAGACCACCTCATCTTATTATTATTTAGTGTTCTGTCTGAGGACAGGTCCATATGAACAGGATCCTTTCATCCTTTTCTCGGACTGGGACCTGTTCATATACGTTCTTGGCAGATGATCCAGAAGTGGTTTGCCATTGCCTTCTTCTGTGTGTGAATGGAGTAATTGTTGGGATGCCACGGAGGAAAACTCCGTGTTGCCTAGACCACGGCCTTGCCCAACACAAGTTATAAATTCGGGTACCGCCGGGAATCGAACCCGAGACCCCAGGATTGCAAGGCCAGCGTTCTAACCGCTAGACCACCTCATCTTATTATTATTTAGTGTTCTGTCTGAGGACAGGTCCATATGAACAGGATCCTTCCATCCTTTTCTCGGACTGGGACCTGTTCATATACGTTCTTGGCAGATGATCCAGAAGTGGTTTGCCATTGCCTTCTTCTGTGTGTGAATGGAGTAATTGTTGAGATGCCACGGAGGAAAACTCCGTGTTGCCTAGACCACGGCCTTGCCCAACACAAGTTATAAATTCGGGCACCGCCGAGAATCGAACCCGAGACCCCAGGATTACAAGCCCAGCGTTCTAACCGCTAGACCACCGTGGCGGTCACACTGGGGTATAATCTATAAAATGCTAAGCTCATCTAAATAACATTTAACAAGTTAGTAAATGCACGAAAAAAATAATAATTCTGACCCTTGACCTTTAACCCAGGTAACCATGATAATCAAATTAATAATCTGGAGATACCCTACCTAGTCACTTCGGTGTAAAACTTGAACAAAAACTGAAACGTGTCGAAATTTTTTTTTTTAAAAAAAACTTCCATATTCCATTTTTAATTTCAATCCGTTCAGCCATTCTGGGTTCCTTTCATGCGTACACACAGACACGTGGGACGAATCTATTTTAACAGACGCCCGCAGGGACGCGAAACATTCCTAAAAAATTCAGTTCGTACCGCAAAGAAAACACTTCCATTACAAAGATCAAGTTGTTGAGGGCGTTTAAATAAATAGATCCGTTTATTCCTAAAAATCGTACAAAACCTATAATTACGCAATGGTAGAAATGCAGTTGTCGAGTGTAGAACATATACTTAGCATTACGGCATCCTGGTCTGAACTCCAGTCGAACATAAGTACAGACATTCGTGATCTGTGGCCTCAGGGTACAATACGAAGATTTACGATTCGCACACGTGTTAGGAAAACGTACAAATCTAAGAGATCTACAAGGAATCGAGGTGAGAAGACCAATTTAGTCTCTTATTTTCTAAACTTGGTTTATTTAACGACGTACTTTCAACTCTGCTGGTTACGTGCCCTCGACCGCGAAACACAAATGCGGACTGGAAGATGCACGAGATGACAGTTCAAGATACAATCCCGGAATATTCTAGGAATTATTATTTAGTGTTCTGTCTGACGACAGGTCCATATGAACAGGATCCTTCCATCCTTTTCTCGGACTGGGACCTGTTCATATACGTTCTTGGCAGATGATCCAGAAGTGGTTTGCCATTGCCTTCTTCTGTGTGTGAATGGAGTAATTGTTGGGATGCCACGGAGGAAAACTCCGTGTTGCCTAGACCACGGCCTTGCCCAACACAAGTTATAAATTCGGGCACCGCCGGGAATCGAACCCGAGACCCCCCAGGATTACACGGCCAGCGTCCTAACCGCTACACCACCGAGGCGGGGTATTCTAGGAATACCCGAGAAAAATCACGAAAAATCTCACTCAGGTTGACCGATCTGTGGGCTCATTTTCGAACCCGAGACCTCCTGTTCAGAAATGAAGTTAAAGTTTGATACTAACTCTCTGCTTCAAACGATCTGTCTGCATTTAGGACGCCCTACGTCGCCGTCCAAATGAATGGGATTCCCCGCGTCAGACGACGCCTTTAAGAAGAGGGTTTATGAGCCAATATAACAAGCGCCTGGCGGTCATAAAGTCTCAATAACAGCGACGCTGGTTGCCATGGATACGGGAGATGCGGTTGGAGATCAATGACCACCGCCTAGGCAGCGCCACAGTCTCGTCCCTCTCTCAGCTGAGCTGGATTAAACTGCGCGCGTCACCTGCAGGCCACCCCCACCAATAACTTCATTACGTACTTCGTTGGGAGTTTAAATTGGCCGTGTACAATGCACATGACAATTTTAAATTAGCAGTTTCTAGTGCCATCCGAATCGACTGACCTCCTGGTACGGAACACTTACGTCTTTAACTTTGCTACGTTCCTCTGTTCGCAATTTGATTTAGATTTTTATCCACCAGAGGTCACCACCATGTGTCAACGTGGCAGTCGGGCCAGTTTTTGAGGTTAGGGTCGAAGTTTGGTATGACAAGACTCGTAGATACTCGATAAAAATAACTTTTGTTGAATTAAAGTTAGTAAAAACACGACAGCAGTCACATTTGCTTGGCTCCTAGCGTAATAAGAGTAGGAAACACAGATTGCTACTATCGTCGCGATGGTATTAAACTCTTATGTTACAGGCCGACGTGATAACTTCAAACCAGCAGAATCTACGAGTACTAGTAAAAATTATGCATAATGAGTGTTTCCCCTAAAGTCTTATTTTCTTTAAAAAAAAAGAATTGGTAAAATAAACACATACAGCAGTCAGACTCATTAACTATCCATTTAGAATATCACGAATTTTCTACACAAACGGAGTCGAATGTGCCATAAGACATGAATGCAAATGGGGCGGGCGCTAAGCCCACTCTTGCACTACGACCATATCTTAATATTTTTAACATCTCCTTTCCTTAAACCCACTAGTAGCCCGTACCTACAGCGAATTACTAATGTCTAGCTACATCTCATAATAGTCGTTTACCAAAGATTTACAATTTATTTACACAAAACGTTCTTTAGTTAAGAATATTGAAATTAATTTCAGCCTTATAATCGGGCAAGTTCGTTCAAATTCGTGTAGTCGATACCTTCGTTCACTCACTCACCCTATGTCACAGGTAATTATTTGAAAAGTCTATTATATACTCGCCTTGTCAAAGAATAGTCCACTTTCTTTGCCGAGCCCGGAGGTTCGTCACCGTGTTCACAAAATCCCGCCTTCGAACTCAATCACGAGCTAGCTGCATTCAGTTGGCTCCATCGATTCCTGCCTCCCTAAGGTCCATCTTAACGTTGTCCTCCCAACTACGTCTAGGTCTTCATCCCTTTTAGGTTCAAACATCTTCCTCAACACTCTGTTCTCAAAGACCCTTAATCTATGTTCCTCCCTCAAGGCGAGAGACCAAGTTTCGTACTCATACAGCACAACTGGCAGAATTACACTTCTGAATGTTTTAATCTTACGTTTTTTTTATATATGAGATGGGAGTACACGAGATTTTAGATCGAATGACAGCAAGCATTCCTTGAATTTAATCTGCTCTTGTTTTAGTCATAAATGTCATTATAACTTGATAGTTTCGTCCCCAGGTACTTGAATTTCGTCACATTTTCCAACGATAAATTAGCTGTCCTCATATTCTGGTTCTGTCCTGAATTCTGCGTTCATTTCTATACCACGATTTCTTTGTTGCTGAGATAACTATGAAAGTGTCCCCTATACCAGTGGTATTCAACCTGGGGTACGCGTACCCCCGGGGGTACGCGAAGACATCTTAGGGGGTACGTGAAATTTTAAAAAAATATATATATTATTTTATCATAAACACTGAATAATCAGTAATGTAAGTTATTTAATTTATTTTAGATGTAGATTATATATTATGTATAACTTGAATTATAAACCAACAACTTTGGGGGTACAAAGTTGAAGAGAAATTATATCTGGGGGTACGCGAAGACATCTTAGGGGGTACGTGAAATTTAAAAAAAATATATATTATTTTATGATAAACACTGAATAATCAGTAATGTAATTTATTTAATTTATTTTAGATGTAGATTATATACTATATATAACTTGAATTATACACCAACAACTTTGGGGGTACAAAGTTTAAGAGAAATTATATCTGGGGGTACGCGAACAAAAAAGGTTGAATACCACTGCCCTATACTACACCAACAAAGAAACGTGCTCGTATGTCATCATTTTCTCTCCTACCACAAAGAACGCCTACAATACAAAATTACGTGTCACGTCAGAGAAATTCGGATGAGAAATCTTCATTTCAGGTCTCGAATTAGTCGACCCGACATCGAGATATCACACCAAAGGAAGAATTATCGACACTGACTTCCTTTCTGAATGTTTTACCATAATATCATACGCTTAAAATAGCGGAACTTAGAAGAATGTATGACTCACTCTCTGAAGTCCCAGAGATTTTACGTAATTTCCGGCCCGGTGCTACGCACTCAACATAGCTTAACTCGAACGTGTGAAACATTAGCAATTAACGTAATGGTTCTCCTGTGTTCAACCACATGACAAGAACTCGCTGTTGCACCATCGGGAGTCCCTTTGAATCCTGACGCCGCCCGGTAACACTCCTCGGCGAGATGGAAGCAGATAATCACGCATACAAGAGGACATCATCTCAGCTGCGCGGGAATTTAAAGGTCACGGAACGAGAAGTCCTTACTTAAAACCTTGTGATTCAGTTACAAAATGTCTGGTCCAGCGACTACAGCACTAGCCTCGTATTTAAAGGGTCCCGAGTTCGAACTTAAGGTCAACCGCCTTGACTTAAAATAAGAGTTAATATTTTAATATTTTCCGTCAAATCACAATTTTAATAAGATAATAAAATATAAAATAATAACATTTTCAATAAACTGCATAACATTGTAAATGATTGTAATTCGAGTTTTAAAATTTACCAATCTAATTTATACCTGAGGACGGTTAAATATAACCGAAACATGTCGTAAGAGACGTTCAAATTTGTAAATCGATCATTCGATGCGGAACGTGAAATGATATTTTAAATATTTTATCTTATTAAAATTGTGATTTGACGGAAAAAATATTAAAATATTAACCTAATTCACAATATGACGCAAATATACTACCTTAAAATAAGATGAAAACAGTCTGAAGAACAAACAGGGCCAAATGCCGAAACGTCGTGTATATTATGAGGCAAAATATCACGTTGGATCAATCTTCGAATCGTTGAACATTTCTCGCAGAGGGGGAGTGATTTCACACGTAAATACAGATGACTTTAAGAGGTTAGGATGCAGTGTTTAAGTTCCCTGGCTCCATAGGGTAAACATTTCGCTCTACATGTGATTATATAGCTTGGACCGACAGAATTATCAATGACTAATAAATATGTAAGAACACAGACGGAAGCTATCGTAGAATAATTTAAGGTATTATCCTGGAATTTGTTCAAGGGGTCGAGGAAAATCACGAAAAATCTCAATGAACTCAGAAATAGTTCATATTCAGGCACTTGCGATGTATAATTTTCTTCCTACGCGCGACAATCACGTCACCTCGATGACAGGTCACATTTTCGTAGAACATCTAAGGTCGCGGGTTCCAGTCTCATCGGCACGTATTTACATATTTCCAGTTCAATTTTTCTCGAGAAGACAGTGGAATAAAACATCCTGTTCATTAGCAGTCAACCGCATGTGTTCCACGTCACCAAAAAATGCCAGACTAATTAAATACTGTAAGATACAACAGATTTAAATGACTTTTCAAAAGAATTAGAAGTTTTATAGTAAAAAGGAGGGGAGCTTTTTCCTGGGATTAGTAACAGAGGTTAAAATCAGATACCAGGTCAAAACCAGGAATTGCAGTTTAACCTTTTGAAACCCAAAGTTCATCTAAATCAGTGGTATTCAACCTGGGGTACGTGAAATTAAAAAAAAAAAATTATGATAAACACTGAATAATCAGTAATGTAATTTATTTAATTTATTTTAGATGTAGATTATATACTATGTATAACTTGAATTATACACCAACAACTTTGGGGGTACAAAGTTGAAGAGAAATTATATCTGGGGGTACGCGAAGACATCTTAGGGGGTACGTGAAATTTAAAAAAAATATATTATTCTATGATAAACACTGAATAATCAGTAATGCAAATTATTTAATTTATTTTAGATGTAGATTATATATTATGTATAATTTGAATTATAAACCAAAAACTTTGGGGGTACAAAGTTGAAGAGAAATTATATCTGGGGGTACGCGAAGACATCTTAGGGGGTACGTGAAATTTTAAAAAAAATATATTATTTTATGATAAACACTGAATAATCAGTAATGTAATTTATTTAATTTATTTTAGATGTAGATTATATACTATGTATAACTTGAATTATACACCAACAACTTTGGGGGTACAAAGTTGAAGAGAAATTTTATATGAGGGTACGCGAACAAAAAAGATTGAATACCCCTGATGTAAATAATATTTAAAAATTTAGTCCATGCCCCAAACACGCGTCTCCATTACTGAGATGAGTTGCTCAGTGCCGTTTAGGGAAAATAATCCGTTCACTCTGAGAATCATACGAAACCCACAAATAAACCGTGGTCAGAATGCAAAAGTTACTGACTGCTAAATCATGTGGTAGGTCCACATTCAGTTGCCACTGCGATTTAAACGTTAAAAAAATGTAGCAAAATTTTGGTATGTATAAAGGAATTAAGAATAAAACAAAATTGTATTCTGAAGAATTTGTAATTCGGTCTAAAAGGAAAAAGTAAGGTTAGAAGACAATGGAATACCTGGGAATAGGTGGGGAAACGTGTGACAAAAACCAAACTTTCGGCGACTTGGGAAAAAAAAAATTGTAAAATGTTTAAGAGTTAAAAAATCTAGTAATACCGGTTCTCAATCGCTGACATATTTAAACTCTGTTACCATGGTCTGGCGTATTTTTTGTCTCTGACATGTGTCCTCAAAAGTTTCGTAAATGTAATCGCCTTAAAAGAAAGAAAAATATATATTCCGCATAATTTAAATAAAAACTATAAGTTAGTTTCAAGTTTACATTTCAACACATATGTTCGTTTCTACTCCAATATTTCATTCGTCCCGGTCACTTTGCCCGCTGTCTCCCATGCTAAACTCCAAAAAATCTTCTCGATCGTGAACTTCAATGCCGCTCATATTTGTGACATTCATTTGCTGGGTCTGGAATTTTATTTGAGACAGAAAGAAGCCGGAATTTCTTTTCAAAAAAAGTCATCAATGCAATCTGTGGTAATGACTTCTGTTCTTTAAAAGACGTATTCACAAATTTAGTTTCTTGAAACTGAAAAACGAAATTCTTATGCCCTAGAACAGCGATTCTCAACCTATGGTACGCGAGCCAATGTTGAAAGGTACGCGAAATAAGTAATTAAATCAAAAGATAATATTTAGATAAATAAGTTTTCCCTGAAAACACTACAGTTCTGTTCTAACCAGAACAATTTTACGTAAGAAAGTGTGCAGTTCTTAGACACTTCAACATACGTGGTTAGCGACGTAATGCAATAACAAGGAACATGTCTCGTCGTAATCGTGAAAAGATATTAACCAAAAATTAACAAGGAGATTACAAGAGCCCCTCCGAGCCCCCTAGAACACACCCCTGAAATCGGCACATGCGACTTTCACTAACGATCTTTAAAACGTTGACTGACTCTAACAAGTTATCATACTACGTTCATGAGTCTACACTTAAAGAATGGTAATCCATTGAATTACGCCATTTTGTAAAAAAAATAAATACTTTCATTCCCTCGCGTTCAGTTAACAAGAGACTAACGTCGAGACCGGGCAATCAGCATTCCTGTCTCTCATCGAGAGGTGCCGGGTTCGAACACTGGTCCAGAGACCAACTGCGCTGAGGAAGTTTGTGGTTTTATTCTCCCTGCAGAGTAATTCTGAAATATCTTAAATCAGGCCACGACCTCTTAATTCCACGCCCTTTCCAATGTACGAGGTGCGATCGGAAAGTTTCAAGACTGCGCCTATAAAAACCCGTACACTTATCTCAGGTATTAAATTCATCCATCACCCTCGAAGTAGTTCCCCTGGGAGTGAACACAACGATCCCAGCGCCGCTGCCAAGCCTGGAAGCATCCCTGGAAATCTTTCTTTGTCAGCCTGTCAAGCACCATCTGCGATTCTGCCTGAATCTCTTCTATCGTCTCAAATCTCCTTCCCTTTAGCTGAATTTTCATCTTTGGGAAGAGGAAGAAGTCACACGGAGCTAAATCCGGCAAATAAGGAGGGTGCGGGATGACGGCCATGGTGTTTGAGGCCAAAAACTGCCCAACTTTGAGGGCGGTGTGCGCTGGCGCGTTGTCATGATGCGTCGCATGTGGAGTTCTTCCTTTAGAATCAGCTGACAGGTCAAATAGCCTATCCCAACAATGTCGCACAAGTCGTTGATGGTACGACGTCGATCTTCGTGAATGGCCTGCCGAATCTTCGTAACATTTTCGGGCGTTGTGCTCGAAGATGGTCGTCCAGAACGCTCGTCATCATCGACAGAGGTTCGGCCATTTTTAAAACGTGAATGCCACACAAAAGTTTGTGCACGACCCATTGCGGACTCCCCAAATGCTTGCTTTAGCATTTCATAGGTTTCCGTAGCCGTTTTGGCGAGTCTTTGGCAAAATTTGATTTGTTCATGAAAATCCGCCATTCCGAAATCGCAGGAGGGTCGGTGTAATGCACTACCAGAACGCCCGTAACTAAGAAACAAATGCTAATTCGATGATGCCGGCTGGCACACTGATTCACTATGAATGTAGGCCGCACCCCCTAGCGGCAGAAGCTCGTACTACATCCTGTTCGCCCTCTATTGACACAGTCTTGAAACTTTCCGATCGCACCTCGTATCATTCACAGTATCATCCTCTTCACTGGAAGATGACGCAGTTGAAACGTCATCAAACAACCAGAAAATTAATTAAAAAGATGAAGATTCTAATGGAGACGGAATAGGTCACTGGACTTAATATGTGACGCTTACTATGATGGTTAAACACGGTCGGCGACAGGATAAGGTTTAATGATGGACTGGAGAGTGGGTAGAAGGATGGAAATTAAATCTGCAGAGAATCTTTGAGCCTCTGAAGGGATAGAAAACAATGAACATGTAACAGGAAGGGGTTAAGTAAGATTTCCTCATTTAGCCCTGCGGTACGAGCTGTCAAGTAATACGTAACTCGGTGTAACATAAATTAACATAAAGAGTTTATTAACCGGTGGCCCGCGAACTAACGTCAGTCCACAGTTAAAATTACGGCTGTCCGAAAATTTCAGTTGGCTTCTTAATAGTCTACACAAAGCCATTCCGCCATTACCGATATAATAGTACGAAAGTGTATAACGGAACACGTGTCACCTCCACGCGTGCTACATGTCCAACTCGTGCTTTTCTGGAGGACACACAGCAAGTGAGAGACCAAGTTTCACGTCCATACAAAACAACAGATAAAATTAAAGTTAGTTTTCGATGTTTTTTTTAATCTTTACTTTTCTGGATATCACATACGAGGATACATTTTCTGTGAATAATTATCTCTTGAATGCAATTTTGATTTGCTAACCAGAAATCAGCGTATCAAATACAGTACAGTAGCTATTACACTTCTTAATTACTTCATCGACACGTAAAATAACGGACATTGCAGCACTTGAAGATGCTCTATCAACTGCAACAGTTATTTAGCGTCGAGGAAAACTCCGTGTTGCCTAGACCACGGCCTTGCCCAACATAAGTTATATAAATTCGGGCACCGCCGGGAATCGAACCCGAGACCCCCAGGATTACAAGGCCAGCGTTCTAACCGCTAGACCACCTCATCTTATTATTATTTAGTGTTCTGTGTGACTTCAGGTCCATATGAACAGGATCCTTCCATCCTTTTCTCGGACTGGGACCTGTTCATATACGTTCTTGGCAGATGATCCAGAAGTGGTTTGCCATTGCCTTCTTCTGTGTGTGAATGGAGTAATTGTTGGGATGCCACGGAGGAAAACTCCGTGTTGCCTAGACCACGGCCTTGCCCAACACAAGTTATAAATTCGGGCACCGCCGGGAATCGAACCCGAGACCCCAGGATTACAAGGCCAGCGTTCTAACCGATAGACCACCGTGACTTACTTACTACAAAACAAAATGGGCAGGGATGTAAACTTGTACAAGAAATTCGATACTCAATGAGGGAATTTATATCAAGAATTAAAAAGAAAAGTTCATGCATAACTTCTCTGGTTCGGGTCCAAATAAGTTAATTTCTAAATGTGGCCTGATTACTTAAAAGTGTGTTAAGCCGGTGTATTATGAGAGATGCAGGCTTATAGGTTAGAAAAGTACCAAATTAAAATTACGTTCACGAAGGACAGACTAAGTCTTGTTACATAAGTTCCTCCATTTCTCGTTTATTTCAACTCTTGATGACCCAAATATGTCCAGATCAATTCGTATCCATTTACAGTACAGTCAATGAATGTTCTTCTGGTATATGGCAATATCGGTATTCAACTGTCAGATCGTAATACCCTAGAAGTTGCTTGGGACTGTTGAAAATGTGGTGCTCAAACTTTACCAGAGATGATATCCTGCATTAATTAAGTCGAATAGCCATAATGACTATTTGTAGCGTCCGTGGAGACAGGAAGGTCTCAAGATTCCCACGTCGTCGCAGAAACATTTTTATATTCTTGTAGAACGAAATAAATACTCACGTCATTTAATTAAGTATGTTAGTTGTGCAAATCAAGACGAGGTTACAAGGAAGATCTCAGTCAGTTGGAACGAGACGCTACAGGTCTGACCAAAAATTTGTAGCTCATTATAGTAACGCCAGACGTGAACAGTCACTAACCATGAACCAAGAAAACCACAGCAAAGTTAAATAAGGATTACAGACCAACCGAACGTCACGTTATTTTTAATGTCTTGCATATTTTTTGTTACAAGTTGCTTAAACTGATTCTAAATTAACACTTTATTTGCGGAATAATAAAAGACTATCATCCTAATTCGGAAATCCTGGTAGAAATTGGACCAAAAATGTTCCATATCATGGCTATTGTCGCCCTGTTGGTGGAGGCAGCGTGACCCTCTGAAACGTTACTAAACTTCCACCGGACTACATGACGCTACAACCTAGAACAGTGGTATTCAACCTGGGGTACGCGTAACCCCGGGGGTACGCGAAGACATCTTAGGGGGTACGTGAAATTAAAAAAAATATTATTTTATGATAGACACTGAATAATCAGTAATGTAATTTATTTAATTTATTTTAGATGTAGATTATATACTATGTATAACTTGAATTATACACCAACAACTTTGGGGGTACAAAATTGAAGAGAAATTATATCTGGGGGTACGCGAAGACATCTTAGGGGGTACGTGAAATTTTAAAAAAATATATATTATTTTATGATAAACACTGAATAATCAGTAATGTAACTTATTTAATTTATATTAGATGTATATTATATACTATGTATAACTTGAATTATAAACCAACAACTTTGGGGGTACAAAGTTGAAAAAAAATTATATCTGGGGGTACGCGAAGACATCTTAGGGGGTACGTGAAATTTTAAAAAATATATATTATTTTATGATAAACACTGAATAATCAGTAATGCAATTTATTTAATTTATATTAGATGTATATTATATACTATGTATAACTTGAATTATAAACCAACAACTTTGGGGGTACAAAGTTGAAGAAAAATTATATCTGGGGGTACGCGAACATAAAAGGTTGAATACCACTGACCTAGAAGACAGCCATATTCGTATTCACAGCCACGAGAACCTCAAATCCTACTTATCTCAAGATACAATCCCGCAGTTGTATATGGAACTGAGTAAAACCACGAAAACGCTACCACAAAAGCCAGCCCTCGACTTCAAACCACCACGGGGTGTTACAAAACCAAGCGAAAGGATAGAGTTCAAATACGTTCGGGACCTGAAGGTCATGGATGACCCATGTCCATCTATCGTAGAGGCTAAGCGTGAATGTAAATATACCTTCACGGCGACACAATTTAGCCCCTAATACTCCCTTTGCACAAACGCATATACTGAGCCGAGCACAGGGGGGACCACGTGTCTAATCGTCCGCACGTCTTAGGGTTCTAACCCCTGGACGGAGTTTTTATACCACAGGGTCTTGAAGATTGGAAGACTTCGTAAGCTTGTGATGATACCGAAAGAATAAAAGTATCCACAGCCTAAGGAACGTTACTTTTCAATCTTGTGTACTCCAACTTTGCACTGATCTTATCCAGCGTGCGCGTCGCCACAATGTTCCTGTTTACTGAACTAAAAGGAACCCACAGTCCAGCTTATCTCGGCACTACGCGTATTTCCTGCTCCGGGATCTTTCTTCGGCGATAAGAAGCAGAAACAACGCTCGACTTTTACCAACTTCTCCACACCAAAAACCCCAGTTGTTAGATACAACGACGTTGAATTTAGAGGCGTGATGAACACGGACTTGTGTCGGGAAAGAGGCCATGACAGATTCAAATGTGCTGATGCTGGTCTGGCACGAAACTTCAGTGAGAAACCTTTCGGCCATGGCGTGGCCAAGATCTGAACCACGGACTCCCAGAAACTAGTTCTGCGCGTTACAGTGTTTAGGTAATCAATGGTTGCACGAAATTTGATGTTATCATGGTCTGCTGTGGTGTGATGTAATGTGATATCGTGCCCTGAAGATGGAAGCGATAAGTTCTTCCGAAACGATTAAAAAATAAAATTGCCAACACAATAATTCGTCAGTCCACTACAGAATATACTGACAAACCCCAATAACTCTACAAACATTTGTCTGTGATGCATTACATGTTTTAACAGAAACCTTCCAATTTTATTGGGCTGTAGGGAGGAACATTTGGCCAGTGATGGGTTTTATTGAACCCAGAACTATAAACAAGCAGGAAGGAAGTTGATGCAGACATTCCTCAGAGGATCTCTGGGGGTCCCCTTTTGTTGCAAATCTTTTTAATGACAGCTCCAAGGCCCTCAGAAGAAGAGGTCGTTGAAATTCTCAACGGCAATGACAACGAACAAAAGCCTTGACAAAATCGTTTCTTATTTCACAACGAAACAGCATTCTCTAACCTGCGTTTTTATGACAAGGGGTGCACAACATAAAAGAGTCTCTACAGGATAAGGCCTACCGTTCATATGCTTTAATTTCGAATGGAGGGAAGTTCGCGTTGTTCTGGCATCTGGTTTCAACAACTAATAAAATGACAGAGGAGAGTTAAATCAATGAAGTGGCTTGACGAATGGAGGTCGACTCCAGCTCCACCACTCTCTGGACACTACGTAAAATTCTTTTCCCATCACAGAGGCCGGAGCGTTTTGCTAAATGCCCTTGTTAGCATCTGGGATCGAACCCCACGTAGTTAATTCCGTATGCATTTTATTAACTGAAGTAAGCCTGAGGCGTATTCAAATGAAAATTTCTTTACATCTATAAGGCTTCTCTGAACGGTCCTCTTGCTGTCATAACGTCGTAATAAATAAGATGATATAGTTGCGTCATATTGTGAAATTTAATTAATTATTCGGTTTTTGTCCGTCTAATCACAATTCAAATTTAAAATTTACAATTATGATAACTAAAATATCATTTTATGTTCCTCATCGAACAATCTATTTACAATTGGAACATCTTTTCACAACATGTTTCGGTTTCTATATAAACCATCTTCAGGTGTAAAAGTTAAAATTATAAACTTAAAACTTAATTACAATTTCTGATATGCAACTTTTTGGTGATGTTCACTTCCAGATTCATTTTTATATTGGAGTGAATGTTTTGGAGTGAATGTTTTGGAGTGAATGTTTTTTTATGTTCTACATCGGCCAAAGATGAGAGTGTAGATACATCGATTGTTCGATGAGGAACATAAAATGATATTTTAATTATCTTAATTGTAAATTTAAGTATGAATTGTGATTAGACGGACAAAAATCGTAATAAATATAACATAAAGCTAGAATAGAATTACCTCCCGTGTTAAATAAACACTGTCCGGCCTAGGGATATGCAAATGGTACTCTCTGGGTCGATGATTCCTTCAAGCAGAAAGCAAGCGGTCTTCGCGGGAATGTAAAGTAAGGGGAATTTACACAAGTCTATTTTCTCTTTAACTTTTAAGCAAGTTTCTTAAGGATATAAAATAAGTTCCGAAATATTTCATTATTGCAAAGGTAAAATTTTGTCAGGGCTTCAACGTAACCTCGCATATAGGGGACTAGACTTAGCCCTTTCACATTTTTAACCCCCGTACTAGGTAAAGTTGGAGATCAGGCCAGACGAACCCTAATTTCCCAAAAGCGCAGTGTTTTAAACAGCTGTTCGTTTCCTGGAAACCAAATTTATACCCTGAAAATACATTAATTTGCCACAGGAATGGACGAAACCCTTACAAACATTTACTAACTCAAGACAAGCATAGAAATAAATAACGCACAGAAATTACATTTAAAAATTCTAACGTTTCGTTACTGTGCATAAAACGAAGTTCCATTGTACATGAAATTCTTTCACCGTCGTAATTACGAGCAGCGATCATAGATTGATGGGTTCTCGGGGAATAAAAAATATAGTCATAAATGTTGGGGTTCTTTAGTCGGAAGGTCTAAGTCTGGGTTCGCCTATATAAAATTATGTTATCGACAAATCCCTTCCACAGCGCTCCACGGTAAAAAAAAAAAAAAGAACTCAAGGAAAATTAATTTCCCTCCAAGTAATTACATTGCCCATAACAGGATTAGCTTTCTTTGTAATTCGAAGGGATTATAAGATTACTATCATTAATTTAGTTTGGCTGGTCATCAGGTCGTTTAGTGAGACAGTAATGGCTCTCACTTCACGTTAATCATCTTTAGACAACGATATTATTATTAATACTGCTTTATATCTTAGGGGGGAAATGCAGTCTGCGTATTTACCGACACAACAGAACATAGAATGACCTACGAGTACAACCAAGTCGTTCTAGCCCCAACAACAAAAACACTTATACCTATCTCAAATTCGTAAATAATGAGAAACAAAAGTGTTAACAACAATTTAGCACGTAAGTTCCATTTTGGATAATTTCAGAGCCACGTACAGTGTTCTACAAGTTATAATTTATTGTTACGAACGTATTTCTTTTCTTTTTACGTAAAATCAAAGTGTTCTGTGTTATTATTAGCCCCTTCAAACCGAAGCTCGAAGAAATTATATTTAATTGTCCGTACCGCAAAGAAAATATTTCACCATCTCAAACATCAATTCGTCAATGCTTTTCAAGAAATTTCGTGCCTTTATGGAACTCGAAATGTCCATTACTATGTTCAAAACAGACCACAAATGCCAGAATAATCTACCCACGCAATCCCATAACACTTCATTTATCAACTTTCTTTAATATTATCTGTTTATCGATGCTTAGGTCCCCAATGTAAAATATTTTCCTCGGATTTTATTATTTAAATTTTGTATTTAGTTTTCATACATCTCACCCTAGCTGACTGGATAATCCTTACGATATTTGAGGAGAACAAATTACGAAACTCCACGTTATGCTCTCTTCTCCATAATTTCCTCATATCTCTTACGTCCAAATAATCTCACAAACTTTTTCTCAACTCCCTCAATCTGTGGTGTTCTTCCCTTCGTGTGAAAAATATCCATATAAAACAAGTACGACAGTAAACAATCTAAGTCTTTAGACAGGATACAAGAAAAAATAAAAATTCTGAACTGAATAACAGCGTTTGTGCACAGAAGTCACTTTAAGTTAGAAGTTCACTTCCAATCACATGTTCATAATTTAAAAACCATCTCAAAGCGTCTGGTACTTACTGCAAAAGAGACGTCGGAGTAAAGGATACATAGATCTGGTCCCGGTCGTAACGAACTAGAAGATTCTTGTTGATTCCCAATTCGTCGATGTCCGAAATGACAGTCATGTCCGGCACGCCTACTTCCGGACTGGTCCCTAACCCTGAAAACAACAAAAACAAACCAGACATCTTTAAGTTGGTGTTCTAAACCTTTATAATGCACCAACACCTTCATCCCAAAAAAGAGATGCCACAGAACGGTGCTAATACGAGTCCAGTGTTCAAGGAGGAGGCCATGCAATTCTATCGTCTGAGGAAGTTTCTCTCACTGTATCTCCTCCCATGCCGGTCGCATCAACAAACTCCTATGGGCCTTCAATCTACAAGTGTCAGTAAACGGAATGACGAAAATGTTTATCTGCAAGCTGGAGTAGACCTACACTATACCCGACTCCACGATCCTTCAGAGGGGAGAAAAACAATGCTGACACCCTCCTGAGCGTTTGAAGTGGTATATAAATCTCTGTACTACCTGTTCTGACAAAATTGAAAAGGCAAGGACACTATTTTCCACATGGTAAAAGTCGAAACTATGACTCCGTGCACATGAAATGAACAGCAGAACAATGTGTTACACGCCACCACGCAACTACACGAGTTCGTCTCGCAATAATTCAAACAAATATAAGCGAAATGGTCAAATTTTGTCTGAACTATGAAAATTGTTGCTCTGATGACGGAGCAGTATGACCTCTAAAACGTTGGTTAACATAGACCAGACTACACAGCGCAACAACCCAGAAGACAGAAATCTTCATACTCTGATGACGGAGGCAGTATGACCTCTGAAACGTTGGTAAACATCGACCAGACTACACAGCGCAACAACCCAGAAGACAGAAATCTTCATACTCTGATGACGGAGGCAGTATGACCTCTAAAACGTTGGTTAACATAGACCAGACTACACAGCGCAACAACCCAGAAAACAGAAATCTTCATACTCTCATGACGGAGGCAGTATGACCTCTGAAACGTTGGTAAACATCGACCAGACTACACAGCGCAACAACCCAGAAGACAGAAATCTTCATACTCTGATGACGGAGGCAGTATGACCTCTGAAACGTTGGTAAACATCGACTAGACTACACAGCGCAACAACCCAGAAGACAGAAATCTTCATACTCTGATGACGGAGGCAGTATGACCTCTAAAACGTTGGTTAACATAGACCAGACTACACAGCGCAACAACCCAGGAGACAGAAATCTTCATATTCTGATGACGGAGGCAGTATGACCTCTGAAACGTTGGTAAACATCGACCAGACTACACAGCGCAACAACCCAGAAGACAGAAATCTTCATACTCTGATGACGGAGGCAGTATGACCTCTGAAACGTTGGTTAACATCGGCCAGATTACATAGCGCAACAACCCAGAAGACAGAAATCTTCATACTCTGATGACGGAGGCAGTATGACCTCTGAAACGTTGGTTAACATCGACCAGACTACACAGCGCAACAACCCAGAAGACAGAAATCTTCATACTCTGATGACGGAGGCAGTATGACCTCTGAAACGTTGGTAAACATCGACTAGACTACACAGCGCAACAACCCAGAAGACAGAAATCTTCATACTCTGATGACGGAGGCAGTATGACCTCTGAAACGTTGGTTAACATCGACCAGACTACACAGCGCAACAACCCAGAAGACAGAAATCTTCATACTCTGATGACGGAGGCAGTATGACCTCTGAAACGTTGGTAAACATCGACCAGACTACACAGCGCAACAACCCAGAAGACAGAAATCTTCATACTCTGATGACGGAGGCAGTATGACCTCTGAAACGTTGGTAAACATCGACCAGACTACACAGCGCAACAACCCAGAAGACAGAAATCTTCATACTCTGATGACGGAGGCAGTATGACCTCTGAAACGTTGGTTAACATCGACCAGACTACACAGCGCAACAACCCAGAAGACAGAAATCTTCATACTCTGATGACGGAGGCAGTATGACCTCTGAAACGTTGGTAAACATCGACCAGACTACACAGCGCAACAACCCAGAAGACAGAAATCTTCATACTCTGATGACGGAGGCAGTATGACCTCTGAAACGTTGGTTAACATCGACCAGACTACACAGCGCAACAACCCAGAAGACAGAAATCTTCATACTCTGATGACGGAGGCAGTATGACCTCTGAAACGTTGATAAACATCGACCAGACTACACAGCGCAACAACCCAGAAGACAGAAATCTTCATACTCTGATGACGGAGGCAGTATGACCTCTGAAACGTTGGTTAACATCGACCAGACTACACAGCGCAAAAACCCAGAAGACAGAAATCTTCATACTCGCCGCTGTGAGAACCTCAAATCTTACAAACACCAGCTTGCAACCGCTCAGTTCAGAATGTTTTCTCCTTGAATTACACATAAAGTACAATTTTGCCTATTATTTGCGTCAAACTTGGTCTCACCCTAAAGCAGGGTTGTCAAACTCACTGCCAGAGGGCGCCATGCGGTCCCCTTTGATGTTTTATTCGTCCGCTAAGTTAATAAAATTACACATGATATGTGGCCCCCTAATGCCCCAATGTTAACAAACATTAAACTTCAAACGTATGTCAAATATCTGTTTGCAGATCGCTGTTTTACATTTCCATTAAATAATGTAGAAATGAAATATTTGGGGTTTTCATGGCAGTGAGTTTGAAGATGGCTGTCTTCTGTACTCTGCTAGAAGTTTACCGACGTTTCAGACGTCCTTGCTGGAACGATAAGGGACGGTCAGCTTCTAAGGAACGATTTTGTTCCAAACATTTAACTAGCTTAACCCCCATGACGCCACTTGGTAAATATACGCCCAACTCAAGATGGCCGTCTTCTGAGTTGTAGCGCCGTATAATCTGGTAGAAGTTTACCAAACTACACCCCGCAGAAGACAGCTGTTCCCCATCGTGAGACCCTCAAATACTTCATATCTCGGACAGCGGATGCAAATGATATTAAGGCTTTGGTGAAGAGATATAATGGGAACGACCACTTGAAGACCGAATCAGAGCGTCGTTATGTAAACTGCAGTGGTCAGAGGTTTATATTCATTTTCCTGAAATTTGGTGCGGCGAACAGGGCGTACACACATACGCCTGCACGCAGACGAACGTCCTGAAACAATAACCTGCGGTCTCGCATTAATCCAACGCCGTCAGTCGAGACTTTGAAACTACACAGTTCGCTAAAACAGCCTATCATATTTTCATGACGTCTGCGTTCATCAGTCCAAGATCCGGGCTGCTGGAATTACATGGGAACGGTTGCTGGTTCAGATCCCGTTCCTTTAAAAATGTCCCTAACGTTTTAGAAAACAAAAATTATGACCAAACTTCAGGTCGAGCTGATGGCACTACTGTTTCATACTAGGGAGATTGCGGATTTTAATATTGGCCGCTTTCCTTAATGAATTAAAGTACTGGAATAATACCTTAAAATAGGTCGCGACAGCTTCCATCCTCACTCTTGCCTATTCGTCATTCACAGTTAACTCCCAATTAGACACCAAACAGATGAAAAGTTGAAGATTTCTGTCTTCTGGGTTCTTGCGCTGTGTAGTATAGATCAGTGGTATACAACCTTTTTTGTTCGCGTACCCCCAGATATAATTTCTCTTCAACTTTGTACCCCCCAAAGTTGTTGGTGTATAATTCGAGTTATACATAGTATATAATCTACATCTAAAATAAATTAAATAAATTACATTACTGATTATTCAGTGTTTATCATAAAATAATATATATATTTTTTAAAAATTTCACGAACCCCCTAAGATGTCTTCGCGTACCCCAGGTTGAGTACCACTGCTGTAGACCATTCACAGTCTCTGACATTTATTTTGCTACCAGGCCGACAGAGGCTGTTATTCATTTGATTAGAAATGTTCCTTGCTCTGTAACAGCATCATTAAACATGCAAGCCTTTGCACGTTCTGTTGGCAGGGAACGTGATGTTCTTCACAATGTAACACGTAGACCAACTGAACAATTCTACTCCATTACAGACCGCTTCATACATCAAGCAGTTGGCGGATGATTTTCCTCAGTTACTTAGATATTTTCCTGCCATTCACGATCACGTCGCTGGCTTCCCGCCGAGGATTCCCGGGTTCACACCCAGTTCAGTTCGTTTATGGGGGGCAAAGTGGAACTGGGAGAGGGTTTTTTTACGAGTCCTTTGCTTTTACCCTGTTAATATCAACGCCACTGCTGCTCCATATTCACTCATGGTCATTTGGTGGATGGACAAAGCCTATTATAAGCCCAGTTTCACAAAAACGTAGTTTGGACCCGTCGCAACGTTAAGAACGAATATCATACGAGATAGATTCGTGGGTTGTTTAGCGCGGAACGAGATGATGATTAGGTTTCTTTTATGCGATGAATTGGAAACTAACTCCCATGGAGCATAGTCCATCTTTACAAAAGCTGATAGTAGCTCATCCGTACCACAGAATGTCTTGTCGTTTTCACTGGCCTCTGCCATCCTGAGATAGCAGAGATCTGATTAACTGAGTGGAGGCCAACGTATGTTATTTTCTTATTTTCATTTCTTCACGTAAACTTTAAAAAACTTTTATCCTGTGTCTGGAATGACGATACGTCATATCTTCGGAAATCCTCATGCGACACTGGCTCTATCTAAAACAATACGCGCTGTTCTGCAGACTTCTCTCTCTCTCTCTCTCTCTCTGTTCTTGTACTCATTCCTGGTGATGGAACCGGAATTTCCGTATTCCTCCGGTTTAGAGTTGCTGGGCTCGTCGAACCAGTGCAGGCGTTGTAAAGTTTGCTTCTGAGAACAGAAATTGTTTCGTATCTCAATCCATCATCTGCTGAACGCGAGCTTGAACGATTTGTATATTCATGGTTTCAGTGTGATACGACTGTCCTGGTTTACTCAGGAACCTGGTTTCGACCTCAATTGAACTGTCTTCGCGTATTCTAACTGTCCAATCCTTACAGTACATCTAGGTCCTTAGTAAGCAGGAAGAAAATAACATTAAAAATTCGTACTTGGGGTATATTTCTAAACGAGACAGCAGATACGTCCATCATCTTCATATGGCACGCGACATTATTAATCCGCCAACTTGCGTTACAATAACATGAGTATCTGTGGTTCTTCCTACTAATTACTGGACTTATTCTAGACTAACCCCGAAATAAACTTTCGGTGTTCACGTGAAGTCATTGCTGTTTCTTTGTTAATTTAACAACACTTAATCCACTGAAGAAGTTTTAAATCACGACAAACTTTAGGTAGGGCAGGTCTCGGACCCGGGATCTCCTGGGTATTTCGCGTGGTTCGCATCTAAACCAAACGATCGGTATGCCTTCATCCTGGAGGGTAAAGCTGTTGGGAGCGTGAAACTGTGCCTTCTCTGCTCATTAAGTCTTCATAATAAGGAGCCGGTTCAGTAACCCGCACAGCGGATTGTAATCAGTGACGCGGTTTGGACCAGGATATCCGCCTCTTATCTGCACTGGAGTCGTGACGGACTCTTTCTCCGACGTATACAGACAGCTTAACGCACGCTGTATTATTTGAATCATCTCAAGACGTTTCACACATATAAATGGCACAGTTGAAACTGCATTTTCACAAAATAAACTAATCTGTGAAAATAACACAGCTGCAAATTTCAGCAAAACAGAATCCCCTTCCCGATAATTAATTTTAATTACGTGTTATTATCATTATTAACCCTTTGAAGCCGAAGATCGTCTGAATATTATTTATGAATTCAGTCCGTACCGCGAAGAAAACACTGCACCTCACCATTACGAAAATCAGCTGGTTAACCCTTTGAAGCCGAAGCTCGTCTTCATAATATTTACGAATCCAGACCGTACCGCGAAGAAAACACTTCACTTCATTAGAAGTCGAATCAGGCGGTACCGCATAAGATTTAACAAAAGAACATCCCGGTCAAAGCCTTAATACTGTTCTCCTTTTTACAGTATCAATCAGGTTGAAACAGCAAGGCCTTTAGCAGGAACTGAAGACAAAATCTGAGCACAATTTTAATAGGCCTACCTGAAGGAAAGCGGCCACCTGGTAAACCTAGCAGCAGATGCAGGTTAATAACCGAATGTTTGAAGAAACACGATGAGATTATAAACCGACACAAGATGTTCAGGATTTCTGGTGGCATATTTTTTCAAAAACAACAATAAACCGTGATCCAGAAGAGGCGTGGCATTTATGACCATCTAAACAACTATCAGCATCTCAAGAATGACACTAAACAATGAAATATGGCCTACTTATTAACGACCATCACCAGGTTAATTCAACAGAAACCTCATCTGAGTGGCGTATTCGGACAGCCCTCGACTGCTTCCGGAGTGCCGTAACTCGCGAGTACGACGCAGAGGGCGAGATGGTTTTCTAGCTCTCCGGAAGACACCGTCTCGCCCGTTAAACCAAACGGAGGAAATCATATTCGGATGGATAAGTAATAAACGAACTGTGTCATTATCTGGCACGGAAGACGTCAGTCTGGAACCAAAGTAAATAACACGGCCACTTCCTTCCAAATTAGAACAATCCGAGGCACTGCCTTCTTCACGACTCATTGCAGCGTGAACATTCTCATCCTGATAAAAGCAATAACCTGTGATTAAGATTCCTCCGCAACTGCATTTAAGGTTTTCATATGACTCTCAGAGTAAACAAGAGTGCTTTCGAGGTATGAAATGAATTTTTAAAACGCCTTTTCATAGGATGACTTTCGGCTTCGGAGCTAGAATCGAACATCCCCAACAGCGAGCGCGCAACAAAGGATCAGATCTGTTACGCATCAGCCCTGAGGATGAGAGCAGAGATTCTTCTCGAAACGTTGGCCACCTGACGCGGCTTGTAACCCGGGGAATCTTTCATCAATCAACTTCAGTCGCCGCGAAATCTTCACTTTATACATAAGAATCGAACGACTTCAGCACCAAATGTTTACAAGACCTGATGCTGAATTCTTTATTTTATAATCACGGCTTCAGGATAACTTCTGACAGCCTGAAGTTAAAAAGAATGACATTTTGACAGATGGCTGTCTTCTGGGTTCTAGCGAAATCTACCAACGTTTCAGAAGCATTTTCTGCCTCCATCATCAGGGCGCTATAACCCAGAAGACAGCCATTTTAGTAATCACAGCTGTGAGAACACCAGATCCTAATCAGCATTAACCCCCCACAGTACACGTTCAGCAAAAAGCTCCCTACAGACCGCAAGTCGGATCACAGCGACCATTTTACTATTGGCAGTGCATTTGAGACCTCCCAAACTGAATCCGGCAGACCATCACGAGAATTCTATTTCCTGTTATATTTCAACTTCCGGCGTCCCCCAGTCGTCCGGGAAGCAATATCACGGAGATTCAAGAAACAGTTAATATTTCCCAAAAGAAATTAGATATACCGTATTTAAAACCCGAACAAAATTGCGTCTTTCAAAGACAGGTGTGAACCCTGGTCCCTTATTTCAAGAGAAAGAATTATGGGAAATGAAGCGTTAACAAGAATATTTGGACCTAACAAATACGAAATTAAATAAGGATGTAAAATATACACAATGGAGGCTTCATAATTCATACTTTCTACATTTTAAAGATCATTATAAAAACAATGCGTGCTACATTCCCCACTCACTTCATCCCCATTGGTTTAGCCACGTAAAATATTTATGAGGACAAATTATGAAGGTCTTTATAAATCAATTTTCGCCAATAACCAATTTTCTCTTAAGGCCTACTCATTTACCAACTTCGTTAGTTCGCTCACCACTAGCTAACTTCTTCAAATTTACATTTTATTCAATGAATTCATAATGCAGCAGAGGTAATCCAACTCAGTTCAATTCCTTATAACCAATAATAACACCGTTCGGCGGTAACAAATGATGGAACAAGAAGATTTTACTGAATGTAGTCGCAGCGAAAGCATCAAAACTGATTTAAAAATCTTAAGACAGAATTGAAAGGATCTGCTCAAAGACGCTGCTGTATCAGTAGACACACAACGAACCAGAAAATATTTAGAACTGCTTTCGAAACATCTGTTTGATTCCCTTGGAACACATCCTACGAAGAAAGTGCAAAAGCTGATGTTTTTAGAACGGCACTTATTTTACTAAAAACACTGATGCACGCACTAATTTTAGTCGAACTGCATCACATGGATTACGTAAGTCTATTTCTATACTCGCCTAAAGGAAAACATCTGCCCCTGATCACAACTAAAATTATACCGTCATACAGCTGAATCAAAATATGTTAACAGTAAAAATATCAAAGTAGAGTACAGTAGGGACCTCTTTTTTTTTGGGGGGGGGAACAGGATCCTTCCATCCTTTTCTCGGACTGGGACCTGTTCATATACGTTCTTGGCAGATGATCCAGAAGTGGTTTGCCATTGCCTTCTTCTGTGTGTGAATGGAGTAATTGTTGGGATGCCACGGAGGAAGACTCCGTGTTGCCTAGACCACGGCCTTGCCCAACACAAGTTATAAATTCGGGCACCGCCGGGAATCGAACCCGAGACCCCAGGATTCCATGGCCAGCGTTCTAACCGCTAGACTACCGTGACAGAGGGACCAGTAGGGATAAGTAAGTCGGGGTCTTACTCATCGCCCTGAGAATGGATCCTTTAATTATATGTATAATTACGTACAACTGCATATGTTTTGGTTTCATTACATTTTGTGTGGACGAATATTGGTCCAGTACACCCTAATTAAAGTGTAATATGGTCACATAACCATTACATCAGGAGTGTTTTCGACAACATAGCAATAGGTTGCCATTTGTAAGAAACTACACTCATACGATATCAGACTACGATTATAATGGTATTAACCGTTTCAGTTTTGTTGGCTATTAAAACCAATTATGCTCAATCAGCACAAACTATACTGGAGATGTAGAGTCACAATTACTTTAAATGTCAACTGAATTAAAAGTTTCTCTTAAAAAGTTAATCAATTATGGTGCGTTCCAATTTTAAAACTGGTACGTTCGGGGATTACACATAGGTCATTGACGTAAATTAAAACTTAATTTCACTTAAGTGTATGTTACATAAAACTCTTTCTCTGTTAAATTCATAACACAGCTCTCATTCAACTAAATGCACTTTACATTTAATATTTTTTTTCTGAAATCGATATATCGAATTGAGGTCACAATCACCGTATTAGGCACGACTGATATGCTGGCATGCCATTACAAATCTCGAGGAAATTCCCCGCTCTTTGTATCCTTCACGGATATTCGTTGTCGAAAATCTAAAAAAATTAAAATTCCCCTTTCGTATGTCTGTGTGTATAGGCCACTTTAAAAGTTCGAACTTAACATGCAGTATCACCTGCAAATTCAAGGAACTAAAACAAATGAGGGTGATGTTCCGAGGGAGGAAAAATGTATTTAAATAATTACAAAAATTAGTAACGTGGACAGGATTCCGTTTGGAGGACGTTTCCAAAAACAAACCGATAAAAACATTTCTTACATAAGCCCAGTAACTGTAACCAATTTCTGACAAACACTGGTTCATTCACAGCCAAAATATTTTCCCCCCCAATAAACCAGGCAAGTCGTGCGTTGCAGATATTTCGCTAGAGGGGAGTTGAACCCTAAACCCTTTGAACACGGTCCTTTCAGACATGAGGTGTCAGTTCTTAAAGCTCTAATTCGTTTCACGAAATGTCCTCATGAATTTTAATTTGTACTTTTTATATTTCAGACTTACTGTTAGATATATTCTTCGTCCATAATTTGGAACTCCCTGTAGCTAAGGCTCTGTCTCGTGACAATAAAAATGAAAGAATTAAATCTACTCCTCACTCAAATAAATTATTCATGTGCGTTCGAAAATCGATGTGAAGTTCTTTAAAGGCAATGGAATACAATTATTAGCCTAAGCGAAATTTCCATCCAAGGGGAACGCGTTTGTAAAATATAAGGCAATAAAGCATGAAGAGAATTTAAAACACGTAAACATTTTCTCTTATGTGAGTCAAATTGAACTTAAACGACCCATTTTATAAAATTATGCAAATAGCTGTAGTCTTGCAGGCGCCGATCGATACATTAGCCTACATGTAAGAGTGGCCTGGAGCCATATTTCGAATGACTAGAGGTACGGATTTGGGGTTTTCACGGCTGTGAGTCTGAAGATTGCTGTCCTCAGGGTCACTGCGATCGCCCTGATGATGGAGGCAGCCAGTACCTCTGAAACGTCGGTAAACTTCTACCAGACTACACAGCGCAACAACTCAGAAGACAGCAATCTTCATACTCTGATGACGGAGGCAGTATGACCTCTGAAACGTTGGTTAACATCGACCAGACTACACAGCGCAACAACCCAGAAGACAGAAATCTTCATACTCTGATGGCGGAGGCAGTATGACCTCTGAAACGTTGGTTAACATCGAACAGAGTACACAGCGCAACAACCCAGAAGACAGAAATCTTCATACTCTGATGACGGAGGCAGTATGACCTCTGAAACGTTGGTAAACATCGACCAGACTACACAGCGCAACAACCCAGAAGACGGAAATCTTCATACTCATCGCCCTGATGACGGAGGCAGTATGACCTCTGAAACGTTGGTTAACATCGACCAGACTACACAGCGCAACAACCCAGAAGAGAGAAATCTTCATACTCTGATGACGGAGGCAGTATGACCTCCGAAACGTTGGTTAACATCGACCAGACTACACAGCGCAACAACCCAGAAGACAGAAATCTTCATACTCTGATGACGGAGGCAGTATGACCTCCGAAACGTTGGTTAACATCGACCAGACTACACAGCGCAACAACCCAGAAGACAGAAATCTTCATACTCTGATGACGGAGGCAGTATGACCTCTGAAACGTTGGTAAACATCGACCAGACTACACAGCGCAACAACCCAGAAGACAGAAATCTTCATACTCTGATGACGGAGGCAGTATGACCTCTGAAACGTTAGTAAACATCTACCAGACTACACAGCGCAACAACCCAGAAGACAGAAATCCTCATACTCTGATGACGGAGGCAGTATGACCTCTGAAACGTTGGTAAACATCGACCAGACTACACAGCGCAACAACCCAGAAGACAGAAATCTTCATACTCTGATGACGGAGGCAGTATGACCTCTGAAACGTTGGTTGACATCGACCAGACTACACAGCGCAACAACCCAGAAGACAGCAATCCTTACAGGTACGGAGTTTTCGTTACCTTTAATACAGCAAATGTGGGCTTGTGTAAAAATCAACATTTTAAATAAGGTTACTTGATGTATTTAGACATTCGGTAGGACTCGTGGTCAGCCCGTCGCAAAACCTC
Source organism: Zootermopsis nevadensis (assembly GCF_977971745.1). Classification (NCBI taxonomy): domain Eukaryota; kingdom Metazoa; phylum Arthropoda; class Insecta; order Blattodea; family Termopsidae; genus Zootermopsis; species Zootermopsis nevadensis. The sequence goes on from NW_028259145.1 coordinate 1,331,828, forward strand.
GGGCCTCTATCCACACTGAAGGCATCTGTGCCTTGAGCAGGGTTTGAACCTACGATCCGAAATATCCGAGCGCCCCTGGTCCAACGGCTCGATTATGTAGATTATCGATCAACCATTTTCTATATCGTTCTGTAGATGTAATGACCTCTAGTTCTATATTTCGTAAGTTTTCTCTTTTCTTTAAATTTCCCGGCCGGGATATGAAGGCCTACACATTTTACATTTACTCTACGACTGGACATCTCACTCTTCATTTAATCACAAACAATATCAGATAAAAAATATAATTAAGAAATATCTCATTATGTACCGTCAGTCCTCTGATACTTCATTCTCCTAGGAACAAATTATTGCTGAATCCTTTGTTAGTAACACGGAAAATAATAAATTCGACACTTATTTTGGCCTATTACACGTAAAAAATGGTAGACCGAACTCCCACGACCTCCTGAAGACGTGCAACGTATGGATGGACAGGAAATGTTAATGACAGTACCAACAGTCGATCTACTACACTTGAAAACTTGAGATAAGATGAAATCGAAACCCACTCGCTGGCTCAGCCCGATTAGAACTTCCTGATGCCTCCGGTATTTGGGCCCGCGCTCCACGGCTTGAGGAACACTTGACAATTTCGTTGGGCTGTGAGGAGATAATAGATAAGCGGGCACACATCCTACTTGTGAGAATGACGCTCAATGGGATTCCCAAATTATCTGTTTAACCTTTGGTGGGGAGAGAGGGAGGTCAACGAAATGTACAGGGCGATTCACAAGTCGCGCGACACAGCACTGAAGTGTCTGGTAATCTGTGACGTGTCGGAACTTTACTCGTTTCTCGCACTTGGTACCATCTGCGTGTCTATTATATTAATTATTATTGTTTAGTGTTCTGTCTGACGACAGGTCCATATGAACAGGATCCTTCCATCCTTTTCTCGGACTGGGACCTGTTCATATACGTTCTTGGCAGATGATCCAGAAGTGGTTTGCCATTGCCTTCTTCTGTGTGTGAGTGGAGTAATTGTTGGGATGCCACGGAGGAAAACTCCGTGTTGCCTAGACCACGGCCTTGCCCAACACAAGTTATAAATTCGGGCACCGCCGGGAATCGAACCCGAGACCCCAGGATTACAAGGCCAGCGTTCTAACCGCTAGACCACCTCATCTTATTATTATTTAGTGGTCTGTCTGACGACAGGCCATATGAACAGGATCCTTTCATCCTTTTCTCTTCTCGGACTGGGACCTGTTCATATACGTTCTTGGCAGATGATCCACAAGTGGTTTGCCATTGCCTTCTTCTGTGTGTGAATGGAGTAATTGTTGGGATGCCACGGAGGAAAACTCCGTGTTGTCTAGTCCACGGCCTTGCCCAACACAAGTTATAAATTCGAACCCGAGACCCCAGGATTACAAGGCCGGCGTTCTAACCGCTAGACCACCATGGCACTAACTATAACACTATTAGTTAAGAAAGCTATATTTTGGGTGCAAAATTTGTGACTAGGATAAGGATAAACCTCGAGCTCCTCACATTGCCTTTGCCAACTGAGAGGATGGTTGGAAGGCTGTCGGAAGTCAATTACGTTTGCTGTTCCAATGCTCTGGCGAGAACGAAAAGACTGTTACTTATGTTTAATCAAGATATCCGGAATCTCCTTTAAATCTAGACATAATTGTCAAATGCCTTCAGACCAGTCCTTAAGAGTCAAGGCCTGCCAGTTTCTAAACCACCCGAAAATTGAACAATTGATTACGACAACAAGGATGACGAGCCGTCCCTATGGAACAGGACATCGGCGATCTAGACTCTCAGCCTTCGACATAAAATGAGCAGCGTCTTATCTCTCAAGGTGAGCTCAATGACGTGTTTAGGAGGGATTTGAACTTAACCTAAGAGCCAAGTTGAATTCTTGGGATTACGATTGTAAGGCCGGAACCTGTTGCACAAGAATACAAATATTTCAGTCTTTCGTCATCAGTGTTCTGATTCAGATGGTGATTTGGTGTACTGTGCAGATATTGAAACGGCCGTGGCTTTATTAGGCCAAGATCACAAAACCAATGAGGGCGACTTTTCTAGAATAGTCTAGAAGGAGAACTTCTTCACAATGACAACAAGTGTCCCTCCATAGCAACTGTAGAAACTTTCGAAGACATGAAAAACCTAACCTGACGAAATTAACTACAAGCATTGCTGGAACGTGTGTGGCGGCGGCTTGGAGGAAAAGTCTTGTCAGACATACAATTTGGACGTACGACGTACTGCCACTTTGTTCGCGGAAGGAACAGCCGAGCCGAAGACAAGCTCTACTCTGTGAAACATCAGAAACTGACCTCAGGTAAAAGAAAAGTAGTTCATGATCCCTTAGTTGATGCTGCGAAAGTATTTTTTACCGTCACTCCATTTAAAACTTTATTTTTCTACACTAGACACGGTCGTCTAGCGGTTAGAACGCTGGCCTTGTAATCCTGGGGCCTCGGGTTCGAATTTATAACTTGTGTTGGGCAAGGCCGTGGTCTAGGCATCACGGAGTTTTCCTCCGTGGCATCCCAACAATTACTCCATTCACACACAGAAGAAGGCAATGGCAAACCACTTCTGGATCATCTGCCAAGAACGTATATGAACAGGTCCCAGTCCGAGAAGAGAAAAGGATGGAAGGATTCTTAAGTCCGACAGACTTCAAAGCCTTACATTTATTGAGGAAAACCAAAGACCAATCCAAATCATTTTTCATGGCAATCCTCGATCGCTCAATTATCTTTAACTTCCATATCAGACTCCAAAATTCAAAACGATGGCATCGAAATCTGTGGACTTGGCGGTGTACAGACTTTTGTGATTAAAGGCTGTCCTAAAATAGTCGCCCCTGTTCCTGAGTTTCTTTATAATCCAACTTTATCACAACAAAATATCGCGCTCTGCAGAAGAAGGCAGAAGTTCCTGTTCTTTTCAAACGCAACAGTGCCTCCGTTTGTAATTACAGACCTATCTGCATTCGTAAATTTGCTTAAAAGTATTTGAATTTATTATGTGAGCCCGTGTTTATCGTTATTTCAAGCAGAAATCTTCGCCTCGTCAACAGTTCAGAATTTAACGTTACCAATACACGTAGTTACCCCCTCGGTCTACTCTCGACGTAAATTTAACGTTTATTTTGATCTCAGCAGTGCTTTTAATCTTGTTCCGCAAGCCTTGCGTCTTCATAAAGCCAACTGATTATGGGCTATCTGTTTCTTATGTAAACTAGTTCTATAGTTACTTAACAGTTACTTGACTGCGTTCGTTATTCTAGGGCTTTGTAACGGGAATTCGGAGTATTATCTCGGGTACTCGAGGATCTGTGTTCGGGACTTTGTTACGCAAACTTTTTATTAACCGGTGAAACGTTACTAAACTTTCCAATTATCTTAATTTGCGGACGACAAACACTTTTCGGTCATTAAGTCCCCTCATAATTGTTCTTTACTTCAAATGGGAATTAATTCCTTATGTGACTGGTGTACTAAAAACCATATAAAGACTAATACGAGGCGCGTCCCCAAAGTAAGTTTCCCACTCGTCCCACAGCTAGCAAACCTTATATTGCGCGAAGCGACTGTGCGTACGTGATAGAGCAATGACGTAGCATGGCGCATGCACTAACGGCACCTCCCGCGTTCTCACAGTAGCATCGTTGCAGCTGTTGAAGATGGAGGTTCTTATTCCAGCTCCCGCCGACTGTGAAGTGCGGTCAGTGATAACGCTAGGCCGCACACGGCTCGACGGACAGCAAGTCTCCTGCAGGAGTTCAGCTGGGAGGTGTTTAATCATCCACTCTACAGCCCGGACCTCGCTCCCAGTGATTTCCATCTTTTCCTACACCTCAAGAAATTCCTGTCCGGTCAGCGTCAGCGTTTTGAGAATGACAGAGAGGCGGAGATGGTTCCAATCCCAGGCGGCAGACTTCTACGACACAGGTATTCAAAAGTTGGTCCCACGGTATGACCAATGTCTCAATTCCGGTGGCGAATATGTTGAAAAATAGCTGGACACTTGCTGTATCTGTTGCAATAAATAATTCCATGAAATTGTGTTTTGTTTCTGTAAACGGCCCCAGGGAAACTTACTTTGTGGACGAGCCTCGTACATACATACATGCATATTTACGTACATACATACACACAGAGAGAGAGAGGCCCTATGTTTCACGAAGGAGCGAAAAGGATAGATAAATAAATAAATAAATAAATACACACAAATTCAATGGATGCAACAGTTAGGCCTCGCTACAGAATAATAAACAATTAAAGTACGAAACATACAGATGTGTACAATTTAAAGTATTTTCACAAACAATAAAGGTTTATAACATAAAAATGTTGAAATGCTACACTAAATCCACTGCTACCCAGCAGATACGTAAATGGTGATGATTTATACTAAACTTCAAAGGATTAAGAGTCCTTCCTGAACTGTAGAATTATTATGTAGAGTTATTCCTTTCACTGTGAAAACTAACATGAATCCTTATGACCTTATATAAATGTATGGATACTGTTAAAAATCTGGGAATTATTCTATGTTGGTTCCACATTAGGATGTTAACATGAACCTACTTAGTAAAACAGCTGGTTAAACGTTTAAACATATTTTAAAATTAATTTCTGTATGATCTAAAAATTTCGTGGCGAACTAATTTAATAAAATCTTCTTGGGGTCTGATAGCCCTAGAAAATTTTACTAATGAAGTTTTCTGTGTTAGTAGCTTTCTACATTAGTTTTCCTTTGTGCAGTATAATTATGTAATCTCTAATTATTATTATTTATTTAGTGTTCTGTGTGACGACAGGTCCATATGAACAGGATCCTTCCATCCTTTTCTCGGACTGGGACCTGTTCATATACGTTCTTGGCAGATGATCCAGAAGTGGTTTGCCATTGCCTTCTTCTGTGTGTGAATGGAGTAATTGTTGGGATGCCACGGAGGAAAACTCCGTGTTGCCTAGACCACGGCCTTGCCCAACACAAGTTATAAATTCGGGCACCGCCGGGAATCGAACCCCAGACCCCCAGGATTACAAGGCCAGCGTTCTAACCGTGGCTTTCAATCTCTAATATAATATATTTGTTATTATTTCGGTTGTTTGTTTTTGATTTCTGTTTGTTTCGTGTTGATGCAGCAGTAAAAAGAATTGAATCTAACAGAATTTAATTTATTATTATTATTAAGCTTAGAAAAGCTTATTTTATATCACGTAAACAATACAAATTACTTTCTCTCCTACAACCAACAAAGTTAAGCTGAAATAATCTGACAAATATACCACAACAACCAAACCTCTGAATATAATGAGGACTCTTGACTACGAAAGTTCAAAAGAAAAGACGAATAATTTATATCAAACGTGGACACTTAAAAGTGTAATGTTAAGCAAACAATCATATTTGTATCACCAGACGAAGAATATTCACGTGACAGGTGCATCAGCTGTGAAAAAAAACAATCTAATTGCAAACTGGGATAATTAGACGTCCAGCGAATGGAAAATATAAACACGTACAAAGGTCATAGGTGAGACAGCAGTGGTCTGGTAGCGTTTGAGAACTTTCTGAATCATTAAAAGCATCTAAATTTACGTAAAATCTGTGAATTACTTACACTATATATGGAAACAATAACAGCTGAAAGTAATTTTGTGATAAAAGTGGTTTTTCCGAGATAATTAATTAAAAAGCCACATACGGCCCGCGACTTGGTAATGCCAATGTTGTTAGAGCAACAAAGTTGATGCGTCAGAAGATTTCATTGTAAAGAGTAAAGAATTTCCACAACGCTACTGAGTCTAATAAAAATGTGTTTAAATGAAACCTGTAGCAAAATTCGAGTAGGTAAATATGTATCTGAGACATTCTTCATCAAGGACGGTCTAAAACAAGGAGAGGCTTTGTCTGCCTTGCTCTTTAACTTTGCGCTAGAATATGCCATCAGGAAAGTCCAAGATAGGCAGGAGGGTTTGCAATTGAATGGGACACATCAGCTATTGGCATTTCCTGATGATGTTAATTTATTGGGGGACGATATGAATACAATAAAGAGGAACGCAGAAGTTTTACTAGAGGCTGGTAGACAAGTGGGGCTGGAAGTAAATTCAGAAAAAACTAAGTACATGTTAGTATCTCGTCATCTGAAGACAGGCGGGCAAAATTATCTTAGGGTGGCTAATAAATCCTTTGAAAGTGTTACAAAGTTCAAATATTTGGGAAAAGCAATAACAAATCAAAATGATACTTGTGAGGAAGTTAGGAGGAGACTAAATTCCGGAAATGCTTGCTACTTCTCAGTCCAAAATATTTTATCTTCCCGTCTGATTTCTAAGAACCTGAAAATTGAAGAATATAAAACAATAATCTTGCCTGATGTTTTGTATGGGTGCGAAACATGGTCTCTCACTCAGAGGGAGGAACATAGATTGCAGGTGCTTGAGGAGGATATTTGGGCCTAAGAGGGAAGACGATGGGACATGGAGAAAACTTTATAATGAGCTTTAAATTTTGTTCTCCTCCCCCAGTATTGTCAGGGTGATTAAGTCGAGAGGAATGAGATGGGTTGGACATGTAGCGCGCATGGATGGGACAAGAGGTGTGCACCGGGTACTGGTTGGGAAGCCTGAGGGGAAGAGACCTCTGGGGAGACCTAGACGTAGATGGGAGGATAATCTCAGGCGGGATCTGTGGGAGATAGGAGTTGAAGGAGACTGGATTTTGTTGGCCCAGGACAGGGTCCGGTGGAGGGCTTTGGTTAATTCGGTGATGAACCTTCGGGTTCCGTAAGCCATCTGGTTGGTTGGGTCCACTATTTGGGAATCCTGAGGGGAAGAGGCCTCTGGGGAGACCTAGACGTAGATGGGAGGATAACCTCAGGCGGGATCTATGGGAGATAGGAGTTGAAGGAGACTGGATTTTGTTGGCCCAGGACAGGGTCCGGTGGAGGGCTTTGGTTAATTCGGTGATGAACCTTCGGGTTCCGTAAGCCATCTGGTTGGTTGGGTCCACTATTTGGGAATCCTGAGGGGAAGAGACCTCTGGGGAGACCTAGACGTAGATGGGAGGATAACCTCAGGCGGGATCTATGGGAGATAGGAGTTGAAGGAGACTGGATTTTGCTGGCCCAGGACAGGGTCCGGTGGAGGGCTTTGGTTAATTCGGTGATGAACCTTCGGGTTCGGTAAGCCATCTGGTTGGTTGGGTCCACTATTTGGGAAGCCTGAGGGGAAGAGGCCTCTGGGGAGACCTAGACGTAGATGGGAGGATAATCTCAGGCGGGATTCATGGGAGATAGGAGTTGAAGGAGACTGGATTTTGTTGGCCCAGGACAGGGTCTGGTGGAGGGCTTTGGTTAATTCGGTGATGAACCTTCGGGTTCCGTAAGCCATCTGGTTGGTTGGGTCCACTATTTGGGAAGCCTGAGGGGAAGAGGCCTCTGGGGAGACCTAGACGTAGATGGGAGGATAATCTCAGGCGGGATCTATGGGAGATAGGAGTTGAAGGAGACTGGATTTTGTTGGCCCAGGACAGGGTCCGGTGGAAGGCTTTGGTTAATTCGGTGATGAACCTTCGGGTTCGGTAAGCCATCTTGTTAGTTAGTTATACGGCCCGCGAGTCACCGGTTGTGGGCCCCCATATAAATGAGAAATACAAACACAATTTTGATCGGAAATATCTCAAGGAAAGTGGCCGTTCGTAAGACGGGAGAATAATACTGAGATCGATCTTGAAGAAACAGGGTTGAGGGTATTGAATGTGTTCAATTCGGTCAGGACAGGATCCAATGAGGGCTGTTGTAATTAACATTCAGGTTCGAGGAAACTTACTGACAAGCATGCGAAAACCCGCTTTTCAAGAGAGGCCTTCCATCATGTAGTAAACACACAAATGCTGTTAATAAACTGCTATAAGAAGTTTTGTTTCGAGTCGAAAGGGACTTAAATCTAGGGATGCAGGTATTTGTATTTGTCTTGCTAGAGTCTGGGATCAATTTAACCACAGTTCAAGCCCTTTTAGATTCAGCACAACACTGAATACTGTCCGGGCGCGAGGCCGGCCCCACCCTTACTGCACCGGGGCTTATCAGGGGCTCCATGCGGCACTCGACTGGCGCATGACGTCACACGGACCTAGAGCGGGGAAAGGACGAGGCGGGGATCGTAACGGGGCATCGATTATCGTGGCAAGGGTACATACAGACGGCGATCAGAGGCAGGAAAGGTAGGCACCGCCCTGCGAACAATGCATGCACTGGTAATCGCCCGAAGAGATTATGCATGAATACAACGAGGAGACTGTACTCAGATAATACCCCCTCCCTCGCCAAACATCCTATGGGAAGAAACACAATAAATATCTGCTATTATTCAGTTGCGAATACGTTCCGTCGGTAAAGACAGTAATTCCCTGAGTTTTATGATACGACGTATTTATAACGAAAGGGAAATAATTCAATCTTGCGTACTTCCAGTGAACTACGTGTTTCTCTGGACAAGGGTAATCAAACAGCAGTTTTCAACCATTACCCGTTGAAATAAAACCAACTGAATATCTACGCACGAGACGACTTTACAGTTCACTATCTTCCCCATGCGTGATATCCGGGACGTCTTATATGGTTAATTAAAACCTAAATTCTGTGCACTACGCCGCATAATAAAACCAAAGAGGGTTATGGTCTACGTTGTGTGCTGCAAAGGGAAACATCTGCTTGCAAATTGGTTGCTTAACATACTGCTGGCAGGTGGAGGCCAAGCAACCCCCCAGCACACGCCAAGATTCATGCTGGCTCGCTCACACAGCAACAAAAAGCTTCCAATGAAAATCTCTCGCCGACTGTGTCGGATAAGGTTACGTTCGTACAGCTACATTCATAAAGGGAAGTTACTTTACGCCTCTACTCTAAAAGTTTAACATTTAAGTGGCCTTAATTTTCGTATAGAAATACAAAGGAACTGGTGTTACACAGCACACAATAAGGAAAGAAAAATACAATTATCGATAACACTGTAATACAACATCGAAGAAACTGCCGGCCCCACATCAATAACACTGCAGCTCTCAGAATAGAATGGCCGTGTTTTATTTAACTCACCTTGTCGAATCATGGTTGTTGTTGTACGGACTTATCTATCCCTCACATATGACACATACACATAATGCACTTTCTACTTCACGCACCAATGAATAATGAATTGTTAAAACAGACGCTAAACATGCTTTATTATCCACACCGCGTTCATCTTCCCCACGCACTTACGACAGGCAACTGTCATTGTCAATACACACAGCGCTCCAGACGACACTGCACTCAACGCGGTCTCAGCTCGACTGTTCACGACTTCTCCCTGGTATTATCTGTGTCTCCTAGCGACCCAAGCGCGAAACACATGAATCAGATTGTGTGGTATGTGCAGAAAAATGCGCTGTTCAGGCAATGCTACTGGCGGGCCACATAGTAATTTGAACGACTTAAAAGGTTGAGAAATACATAAATACTGTATAAAAAAAATCAAGTACTCATCGCCACGTAGTGTCGAAGTCAAGAATTAATGAAGCTATAACTCCGTTTCGTTATTCACGTCGCAGTAGTTTGTCAAACACAGGGACATCTTACAACAAGCCAAGTAATTACATTTATTCCGCTCAGAGACGTTGTTTACCAATTTGCTGTCTGCGAAATTAAAGTTTCAACAATTACAGTTGTAATTTTATTGATAATTAGCAAACTAAATCAACTGAGAATGTAGAAAATTACAAACTGAAGAACATTCATTATGTACAAGGGTTAATTATTAATAAATAATAAAATGCGCTGAGCATGAAGCATATAATGATCAAACCTAACTCGCCTACGCCATTTTAAAAGGGAAACACTGAACAGGAAGAACTTGGAAGACTAAGATAAAATCACTGAACCATGGAATAGACAATTTATATATGATGTAAGCATAGGATCCAGGTGGCTTAGGATAATAAACCCACTGTCGGACTTTACATTTACAGTGATGTATCATGAATGAGACGCTTGATCAATCAGTCAGTCAGTCCATAACCACAGTCTTTATGAAATTAATTAACAGTTCGTGCACTAATAGCGTTTCATTTCTCTACGAGGTAGAAAGTAAAGAATTGATGTACTCCTCATACGATCCGATTAAATCTTGAGACAGCATCAAACAAAGAGAGCAGATCTATTCGGTGAGATATGAAACCTGAAGGTCTTCTTGGATCTGACGTCGTGAGGATTTGTAGATAGATACCAAATTTTGGAGAAGTATACTATCTCCATTTTTAGGGTTGAATATGAAGATAGCACGTTTTTCCGACATGTTGAGATCAACCTGGAAGTCCGCACAAGCTAAAATACCATCATCGATGTTGTACGCTAAGATGTTACTTAAATGCCCTTAAATACTATAGAAGTACCTCTACAATATTATAAGGTATTGTATTTTTGGCATGGGGAACGTGCAAATGGTCTGCTATTGCTGATAACTGATAGTAGGTTAATGCAGTGATATTAAACCTGGGGCACGAGTACCCCCGGGGGTACGTGAAATTTAAAAAAATACACTGAATAATCAGTAATGTAATAGATTTTAGATGTAGATTATATACTATTATAACTTGAATTATACACCAACAACTTTGGGGGTACAAAGTTGAAGAGAAATTTTATATGGGGGTACGCGAACAAAAAAGGTTGAAAGATTAATGTGTTTTATGGCTGTGATCTCAGGGCTAATTTGCTGTATCACAAATCAGCAGACCTGAAATATAAAACTTTAAAAGCCAAACGCCCTTGTTGAGCGGTAAACACTCGTTTCGTGTTCAAATCTCTGCCCGAAGAACGGCTATCCTGACTAAGGTAGCGTTACTTTCACATACCAGCTCCAGTTCCCAATTTATGTTCACTTGAAACAACGTAAAACAATTTTCTTTATTTCTTTGTAAAACAAAGTAGGTTTGGGAAAAGTTTTAAAGCATTACAAAAATTTATCTTCATTTCCTTTCGTGTAGATACCATTATTCTGCTCTAATTAATCCAGTGGTCAACTGTAATAAATATTATTTTCCTGTAATCAACTGAACTGAGTAAACTTTACCTTGTAAATACATTATAAAATTATTAATTGTTAATTTAACAACGCTTTTTCAAATGAATGGTTTATATTGAATTGGAAAGGACGTGAAAGTAAACAGTAGTGGCCGCCATTCACCTGGAGGGACTGAGAAAAACCACGAAAAAAGCAGTAAGGATAACAGGTCTCTGGGCCGAGATGTGAACCTGGGATTTCCCAAATACGAAGCAGGAGTGTTAATCACTCGACCACGACATCCTTGTTTTATAACAGTTACATAATTCATTTTACTCATGTGTAAACGAAATTTTTTAAGTCTTAATTTGACAAAAATGTGTTTCAAATAGAAGTTCAAAACTTTCAACTATTATGCTTAATGCAGGAACACTTTTCTGCAAAGCAATGTCTGTCTATGAAATCCATGATGCTTCATATGTTCTATCAGAAATGTGCAAATATTTAAATGTTATAAGTCCTTAGCTGTTAAATTAAACCCACTGTAACAGAACCTAACCTTAAAACGTCATTTCTCAGACAATCAAGTCCTTGACTTTATGGACCCAGAAGGTACAGTATCATTTCAGGAGGTTGGTACTGGTCAAGACAACAGCTTGTTCCTTAGTACACATCAGCTCATGCGCAGAAGATGCACACACACACACACGCAGGCAACCTCAACTACGGGTGCGCGTGCAGCTGCTCACCACTTCCTTCTAGTCTGTAAGTTGGGGTAGCAGCCCAATGACCCCTCTGGAACAATGTTTTCGCAACTAGTGCCAACCTCCCAAATCACACCACACCCCTACCTTACACTAGTACAAACCTTCTTTAAAGAAATAAAAATGTACGCTTCAGCGCAACTGTAGCATTTGTTTTATGAAATTCGTGTCAATAGTGACATTCCATGAACGTCAGATCTTGAAACAAACCCGCCTGCACTTTTCTGTCCTCCGTTATGCACTCATCCTGTGTGTGACCTCTCTTATTCCATATTTTGATCTCTTCTAATGGTCTATGGCCACCTTCATTTGTTCTAATGTTTTAAAAACAAACCTATTAATGTCCACATTATACACACTCGTACACCAACGTTGGTACAGTTCCTACCTTCAGATCGTCATTTACTACTTCTAATTCGCTTACATCTCAGCCTCTGTTAACATTTCTGCTCCAAATGTCAGAATGGGAAAATATTTTACAAAACTTGTTTATTTTCTGATTCCAAATTGTCTGTTGAAACTTTCCAGCTCCATGAATTATCTTTTATTTCTCCTCGAATGACATTTCACCACTAAAAAGAGCTTTGATATTTCTTCAAATATTTTACATTTAATACCCGCATGTTCTTACCAATTTTTCATGAACATACTTTTAAGATTTCCGTCTTTTGGGTTGTTGTACGATACTACACGGCGCAACAACCCGGAAATCTTCATACTCACCGCTGCGAAAACCTCAAATCATACAACATACTTGTATCCCGTTTGACTTCTCTAAGCTTCCATAATTTTATTTTCCATCCCTTTTCAGTCCTGCCAACAGCGATTTACTGCTCGTCGTATGAAACATGTCTGAGCGTCCAACGCATTCATCACAACGTTGGTTCTCAGGAAACGAGTAACAAAATGTTTATTTTTCTTTTATACCTCTTGTGGCATTCAATGCAGTCGAATCACGTACTTACGTTAGTTTCCAACTGAAATTATGGCCCAAAACTACAATATTCATTATCAACGTGCCATCTGAGATACTGATAATTTCAGATATATATCTGTAAGGTAACATCGAAAGCACACAGCACAAACAGTAACCTCAAATTTACTCTAAATTCACACTTATCTTTTTGGTGTAAATAACACAGGACATCCAGGAAAATGATCACAAAAAGAAACGGAATGTTTCTTTCAAACACTCTACCGCGAAGAAGTCGTAATATGGGATCTCCTGAATTGAATTACAATGGGGTTTTACTCAGTCTATTGCAAGGTAACAAACACTTCAAAAGCGGGAATTCTTTGTGGGGTTAACTGTACGGTAATTACCACTACTAAAAAATTGAAGATGGTTGAAGTCCAGGGCACTTTCACCTCTGCACAAGAAACTTACGCCATGCACATTTTAAAGTTTACACACAGATAATTTATTACTGAAAACAATAATTTCAGGATGGGGTGCACACAAAATAAAATCAAAATATTTAATGTAATTTATTACACAATTAGAGAAATGATCAAATCAAGGGAGACACAACTTTGGGAGCAAAAAATATTAATACATTATAATACCGAGGACATTGCACGACATATTGGAAAACAGGCAAATATTGATTAGATGGTTACACTATTTTGGCACAGTCTGTAGTATGTTGGTTACTATAAACAACGAAGGAAAAGCTACATGGCAGCACAAGATTATAAAGGAGGTGTGAATTAAAATAAAAATAAAAGCACGACCTAAAAGCAATGTCCTCTTAGTAACAATAAAAATATATAAATAAAAATAAATACAAAAACACATGCTAAATACTAGCAGTTACATATTTGATCTTATCTGGTTTAATCTCGTGACAACAAAAGCAGACAGACATCGTTCTAACTCCGGTTCTGTGCATTCTTCAGAATCAAGAAGAAATTAAGTTTAAGACGGCTGTCTTCCGAGTTCATGCACCGTGTAGTCTGGTAAACTGAAATGACGTTAAACGTCTACCAGACTACGCGGCGCGACAACCCAGGAGACGGCCGTCATCGGACTCACCGCCGTGAAAACCTCAAATCCTACATAAATCAAGCTTAGATCAATGTTGCTGCTATCCACAACAATAAACATTTATAGGATATTTTGTTGTAACATAATAATGTAGCACGCATTTACTCTATTGGCAGCAGTAGTCTTGTCGTCAATGACGCGGATGTTTGCTCGTTACTCCGGTATCTCAATCGTCCGTACATCTTGATAAATGCAAAAATTTAGATTTATAAATAATTTAACATTTCTTAATACTGTACACACAATATCATAAATCCTATCAATTTAAAACAATGCACTCAAAATTGTAATTGCACTAAAAACTTGCCAGATCTAACAATTGCCGGACAAACGTCTCAACCAAGCCCAATGTTTTCGCATAAAAAGAGCCTGCAGCGGGATTTGAGACCTTTGCTGTAATCTTTATCTTATTGAGAAAATCAATACTTAATTACTCTTAGGCTTATGAAATAAAAATAAGTTTATGTTTCTCAAAGCCATCTTTGGTAAAATACTATACATCCATAAAAAACAACCATTAACAAAGTGTAATAAAAGCCTCCAATAAAATACATGCATGTCCCACGACTAATTTACAATTCATTATGCTCTGGCGACAGCAAATACTGCAAATTTTCAAAATACTTTAAAAGTGTTTTAAATACACCAACACGAACAAACTAAAACCCCAAGAAATATGCGATACACTCTCTCGGAGAAGTGACGCATTAGGTCCGTAATTTTTAAGGGCACAATGCACCCATCCACCTTTTAATTTACGACTGGATTTTTGTCACTGCACTCACAAATGCTATGAAGCCTAATACAGAAACGTGATCAGCGCCGTGACCATTTTTCTTGCTCCAGGCACAGATTACCTATTGTTAGACACCTACTAGCAAACAAACTTAAACATGTGTTCATTAGACTATCACATTATTCAAAAACTTGTTCCCTAATACAACAACACATCAACAACACAATAAATTTTATGAAAAAAAAAAAAATCAAAATATACTAAATGCATTTCAAGTACAATTGAAACTCTATTAACATAAATAAATATAAGTTTTATTGTACTGCTTCAAATGACTATGGAAATAATGTTTTAGGCTTTGCACGGACCAGATATATTTGGGACGTGTTGCAGCTACTAGTACAAAAAAATGGTACCCAACTGCTGTGATGCAAGGAATTTTTTGTTTTAGTTTTAATCAACCGATTTTCACTAGCGTGTGACGTACGTTTGCTCACTGCCAGTCTGAGACCGCCTTTTCAACTAGGAAAAAAATTAAAACACGTAAAACAGCCCAGACAAGCTTAAACCATCCGCAAAACTTAAGACATCACACGACATCCACACTTTGGATCTTTAATCGGTTGAAAAAAACTAAATGCTAATGATGTTTCAGATCTCATTGTGCGACGACAACAAATATTGATGACTAGTTTTTTGTCACTTTTTAATGAACAACACATAAAAGTTTTCACATCGACATACAGAAGTTAATAGAGCGAGCGAGGACGGCTAAGAGGTTTGGTTGCAGCACTAAGTGGATCAACAAAGCGATATGAAAACACAGCCGGCCGTGTAACACGGTTGGCAACGAGATGAACAAACGAATGCGCGGAGAGAACGTTTCAACCTGACATGGTAGAACACTCGCTGCGGTTCCGTTCAGTTGAGGACGGTGGGAGGCGCAGGCTGCAGGAGGACTGCCATGTTGCTAACGCGCTGGGATCGTGGCTTCCGGCATTCGTTCGTTAGCATCGGGACAGCAGGAGCTGAATCTGCCTGACGCATCACCACCAATCACGTTGACGGAGATATGTCAGCATTGCGTTAATGTTCCAATGTTTCAGCACTGACAAGGAAAGGCCTGTTTCTATTCTAGAACACACAGCTACAAATAGTTATAGACTAAGATTGCTTACTATTTCTTTTTCAAAAAAGGACACTACAATAGTTTTAATTAACACTTCATCATCCCACAGTGTGCTGTAATGCAGCCCGTAACTCTTAGTTGCTCTAATGGTCTGGTTTCAACGGAAAATTGAGACAGAAACGAGAGTTATCGGTAAATTCCGAAGAAATCGACCAAATGTTTAATCGGGTCACCACCAGTAGCCTAATAAACAAGTGATCATTCCTGTCTTGTGTTCAACATTAATCACTCAACTTTGTGCAATTTTCATCACAAATATTTAAGTATATAATATTAATACAGATTTTTAATATATTTATATATATATATGTGTTAAAGCTAACAAGTTTTTTTTCAGTCAGCTGTTCTAAAAAACGTTCATACGTAATCCTACTTAATGGCATATGCATCTCTGACTCATTTCTCCAATACCTCAATGCCTTCCAAAACACTGCGCTGACTGACATCCCACATGATAAGGAATAGGCCAAAAACTTCCCTCAATTCATGAAAGTTGCATGACTTGGGTCAGTCCGTTTGTATAACATACACGTAATAAAATGAATCTGTATTCTTCACTGGTTGTGATCCTGTAACAGGAAATTTGACTCCCAACGTTATCTCACATTATTATGTAATAACAGTCATTTATTATCGTCAATAACATCATGCATCAAGATGCATTTGTCCCTAATGACTAGATTTCGACAGTCAGCATTATGTGGTAATCAGTTGTTTGGGGAGAGTTCCCCTAGATCATATGTATATAGGTTTGTAGATTTACCTCAGTACACCATTTGGTATATAAGTCCACTCAGGACTTCTTGTACACAAGAGAAGTGCGCATGAACTTCATACTTCAGCTAAGTTACAATTACATACTTCTCTATTACATTCTATTTAAAAATGCAATTACACTTTTTTTAAAATGTTACGTTTGTACGCATCAGTACAAACATCTAAAAACTCGCGTTTGTTTCCATGTTTACGATAACGTATTACCATACCTAATTGTATGACGTTACTTTGTTCTCTTTAAACTGCGTAGGGTCATACCTTATCTACGGTATTCTGAAAACGCAGCTAAATATTATGCAGCAATGTAAACAACAACAATGACAACAACAAACACCCGTAAATATCTTCAGACTCTAACACAACAAACACACATACTCTTACAATAAAACGGAGGACAAATTTTATGTAACATTACGTACATCATTTTTGTTGCCGCTCCGCGTTACGAGCGACAGTAGGCCTCGGCAAAAACTCTTGCCACGCAAAATGGAAGCTTAGAACCGTGCATGATACATAATAACAATTTCACTCTCTCACTCATTCATGCTATGTTTTATATATATATATATATATTCAGTGCACTCAATATTTTGTTTAAATGGGCGATGCATTTACTTTTATGGTACGTGACGCATTCTGACATGCACTCCTGCTCGTTCATGAAACATCGTATACAACTTCACACATTTATTATTACCTACGTAATGGACAATATTCTAGGAGCATACTTTACGATCAATTCTGAGAGGTCGCTACGCAATCGCCGATCTGACCGGACGACTAATCTCGTCAGTACTCAAATGTATGTTTTGGACCAGCCAGTGTTGGAAATACTGACCATAGTACTAGCACGAATCAAGTTTTACAACTGAATTCAATGTCCTTGGGAGGTGCATCAACAGAAATGTCATTATTCAAAAAAAATTTCTTAATAATACTTATCTTATACAGAGAACTTCTGTTGAACTGCTTATAAATTATGTTTTACATCCAATTGATGTTCATCTATCTCATTTATGTGTATATAAAAATGCTTACACTGACTGCGCTATATCAGACACAAACTGCTTTAGACACAACACTCAAGGGAGAGACAGAGGAGAATGTTCTATACTAAAGTTAGTTCTAACCTATGGTGTTAGGCAGCCGTCATATTTACAGGCATTAGGCAGCCATGTTGTCATGGTGACATCACTGTTGTAATCATGTAGGCAGCCACCTCACTTCAGCAGCTGTGTGCTTGTTGCCATGTCAATTAAATTTAGGCAGTATTCATGGGAACATGCCACGCCTACTGTGAGAGCTAGTGACTGATGGATGTAGTTAGGACCACTGACCACACTAGCACTGGCCTCCTTTAGGCTGTGGATTTATCTGCCTGATACCGTCCTGGATTGAAATCAGGATTCACAAATGAGAATCCCTTGAACTCTTCCTGGTTTATAGCACGAACAACATCAGCATTAACAGGTGTCAGCACCGGTTCTTCTTTTGTGAACTCGGCATCAAAATTTAGGGCATCCTTCTTGCTTTTCTGTAAAGATAAAATGTGTGATTAATTAGTTATTTAACAGGCTTTGTGCAGGCTACAATATCTGACACTGTTCGGACAGCAACACGTCATGAGAAGATAAGAAATGATTCTCTTTCAGAACACAATTTGAGTAAGCAGTTTTATCCTCTGTCACTAGACAGTGCATGCAGTTACTTTTTGTGATTTCTTCAACATGTGAAGATAGCTTGTCATTCATTTCTTTACCATGTAGTACTGCAAATATTGACTCATTGCTAAAAATATTGGGGCGTGTTGGGACACACTATATATCAACCTCGATTTATTAACTATAACAAATCAGTTTAAAGAGTCTACAACTTCAAGCAACTCTCTACTAGAACAGTTTCTGGGTCTCTGTCTCTGTACTTGACACACACACACACACACACACACTTCTCACATGCACTGTCCTTCGAGCTTGGCGCTCTTCACACATACACACACGTCGGCCTGTAGCAACCCACTGGCTCCTCTGCCACCATGGTCCACAAACCCAGTGCCCTCAATACGCAGACAACCCCCTTCTTCTCGCTCAGTGCCACACTCTCTTCACTCAATCCGCACTCTTCCACTAGAGACCCCACACAACTCTCGCTACTAATTTGCCATTAACAATCGTCTTTCAAACTCTCTTTCTTATCAACTGTCAACTCTTCGCACCCGGGCAGGTGACCCTTTATATTTGCCGGCCCAGATGCCGAAGGTTCCAGACCAGGAAATCTAGTGGAAGGTATGCTTTCTGGAGGGGAATACGACATCTGGAGAAGACCGCGGCGGCCACACCTACAGTTCGCACTCACTAGCTAGGGAGGGGAGTTAGGTGATCCCTCCCCTCCAGCGCGAGCCTTCGGCACTTACGACGCCATGTCACAATATATATGTTGAGAGGTAAGCCAGCAACAGAGTACCTTGGAGTGAACATGTTAAAAGGGCAATACCTTAAAACTGTAATGGTAAATAATTAGCTGCAATGAAAATGTTATTTGGAAAATAATAACTTAAGAGGGAAGCATAGTTTGTTCCCCTAAATTATACGATACTATATAAAATAAAGGAATTTTAAACACAACGTGTACAATGTAAAACATAAAATGTCATGTTCCAAATCCCCTCACCCATTCACATGCATATTTAATCAGCAAAACTACTTGTGATAGATAAAATTTAATTACTTTCCATACATGACAAGAAAGACAGCTATAAGGGGTGCCATGATTTTGATTATGTAGAATGCGATATTTCAGGTTCTCACAGCAACGAGGATGAAGATGTCTATCTTATAGGTCGCTGTGCTCTGTAGTCTGACAGATATTTAAAGAGCTGTTTTCTTAACAACTTCGTTATTTAACTTGTTTTTATTCACATGTAAAAATATCTTGCATAATTACACATTAATTCCTGTGTAAGTGTTTTATCAAACTTCTGTAAAGTTCTGTTCCACATACATTCAATCTTTCAGACACACTGCGCAACATCTATTTCTAAAAAATTAGATTTTGCAACCAACATAAACAGTTCATTGAAATTTTCAAGAAAAACTTCAGCCTTGACTGAATGATAGAGAAACATCACCAAGAATTCTATTTTCCAACATAAAACGTTACCAAAATCCATTCATAAACTGCATGTCATTGAATAAAATGTAATTACCCTGCCCACGAAGGACATGTTAGTAAATAAATATTGCAGACAGCCAAACTTTCATGAAATTGTCTAAATTAATTTCATTTTAAACAAGCTCAAATATTACATCTGACTTCAGAGTATATAAGACAATTTCAGTCACCCTGGCTAATCTGAGATTGCTGTCTCACACCGAGAATTTTGTGCTACGGATAAATCAGAGTTCTTACACCAACTTACGTACGTCACATTCCACTTACACACATACGAAGAAACCATGTCAAGATTCATTATTTTATTGAAGAATGTTTCCTGTAAGACTCTTATTCTCCTAATACCAACTATTTTAACAAAATTTCTCATGACAGGGTACGAATATAAATGTGCTACTTACAATCTTTGGTTTGAACGGCGGCTTCACGCGTCTTCCCTCAAGAGCTTCCCAGTCCATGTCTCGAAAGAACGCATGGTTCCTAATGGCTGCCTCGGTGCCATGAGCCACAACGCAACCCAAGCGTTTGGCAGGATTCTTTGTCATGAACTGTCAGTAGCAACAAAGAATTAATGTACCTAAATCTTAGAGGATGTTATTTTTCTGTTTGAGCATCTGAAGAATCAAGGATTGTCTTAAATTTACAAAGGAACAAAATAAGCCTCTATACCCAATAGTTTTATATTACATTCTTAAGAGTATTATGCAGTTAATGGACTTACAAATATATGCTAATGCAATAGCACAAGAATAATATTTCATAGTCAAATTGCAAGACAGAGAGTTGTGTATTTCTAAGTGTAAATATATTAATGTAAATATGACACGCAATTTTCTGCTTGGGTGAAATGAGGTATATTATCAAAAGATGAAAGACAGAAATGTCACACTGTCAAATATCCGTGTTCAGTATGGCTGTGAACAGAGACAGAAATGTGGAACACACAATGTCATTAGACTACACCACACAAATTACAGTTGCTGCTCCTCAGCCAGCGACCAATTACCAGCACAACATCTTTCTTTTCAGTTTAATTATAACATGCATACCTAGGAGAAAGAGAAATTTGGGAAGACCAACGAAGAAATGGCATGAAACTGTAACGAGTTACGTGGCTAATACCAGACAGGGCAGTACAAACTTTACAGTCGCCATGAATTAGACAAATAACCGTTCAATGTACAAATGTGTGACAACAGGATATTACTGTAAAAAATGTATAATTGTTTCCTTCACATTTTAGGAATTTGTTAAATACGGTGTATTCAATGCCGATGGAGGATTTGCTCACACGACCATTTGCGCACGGGTCCAGCACGCTAAACCATACGATAAATTGCATTACATTGTTCTGTTGTAAATTTACAGTTAACAACACTGGAAATCTGTGCAACACATAAGAATGCTTTATAAGATCTGCCTAAAACCCCTTGCTGATATTAAACGCACTTACCCCTTTGAGTATTGACACAGCCTCCTTTGTTAGCCATACTGGGTACAACACATCATCGTGCAGGATCGACTCAAAGAGATCGTCTTCGTTGTCGGCCTCAAAAGGGGGCTGCCCAGCCATCATCTCATACATGAGTACTCCTAGAGCCCACCAGTCCACACTGGGTCCATAGTCCAACTCCTGCAGAATCTACACAAAGAAAACTGAACATGTATTAGATGAACATAAAATTCTGCTTGCTCAACAGTAACAATCATCAATAAATCAAATAAAACAAAGTATGAACATTTTAGTTAAATCCTAATGAAAATTACACAAAATTAAAATTTCTAAACAAAATGTAATACAGTCACAATTAAAATGAAAGGTGATAATTACCTCAGGGGCGATGTAATCTGGAGTGCCGCAGAAGGTCGTGGTGGTGGCTCCATCAGATATCCCTTCCTTGCACATCCCAAAGTCAGCCAATTTACAATGGCCTTCGTTGTCCAGCAAAATATTGTCTAACTTCAGATCTCTATAAACCAAAGACATACATCATACCCAGTTATTGTGGTCATTTTTATTATTATACTGCAGTTAAATATACAAGGTAACTAAAATCCATCGTTACTAAATTTTTCAAGGCAAAGGAATTAACATGCAAACACACAAAATAACTCTCAATTACATGCAATATATATAAGGACCATATTCTACTCCCAAAATCAAGACGAGAAGTTCTTATAAACATATGATCACAACCACAGTCAGCGGGAATGGAAAGCATTAGGAGCATATTTATTGCTTAGATTTTAACATAACACTGTCTTAATGCTTACAAAAAGTTGTTGAAAATGTCGTTAGTCTGAATATACATGTGAGCCCTGACTCCCAGAATTCCTGGCATTCTGAAAAATTCCAGGCATGTCATATTGCTATTGCAGCTGCTTGAATCACACAGCAAATTTTATCCTGCCTGTTTGAATTGAATTTGAATAAACTATGCCCCACAGGTAGTAGATGGCAAGTGTGAGATTGGGTGATCATGGGAGCCACAAAATTGGTCTGTTTTCTCTTATACATCCTTCTGCTTCTTTTATGGCGCACCAGTCCGAATTCGAGCCTTGGCCTCCTCTCATGTGAGATGTTTCTTTGTCTTTGAAGTGTGCATTTATGAGTAGTGAGTGACAAGCCCACTGCCTCTGCACAATTTCTACTTAATCCTGATTTGACTGCTAGAGCCATCTAGTAGTGAATCAGGAGAGACTTGGGTGCTGAATTTTGCTTACGAAACTTCTCGTTCATGCTCGTAGGGTTCTTTTACATGCCGAAAATCTATGACATGAGACCATCGGCTTTACTTCCCCTCTGAAGGAAGTTGTACTATAAATTTTTATCACCCTTAAAAACCCATCGACCTCGGCCAGGTTCGAAACTGTGAACCTTGGGTCCAGTGGCGAGTACGCTACCCACTTGTCCACCGGGGGCGACCTTATAGATCCACCTGGGTAATTAGAATCAAAAAATTACTTTATGCCTAGAATAATTTTTTTCCATGCTGAGAAAATGCTAGAACAGGACATATATGGTATGGATACAACTGTCCATTCAACACTTTCCCTGCCATAGATTGAGAATTATAACAAGAAGCCGACTCTCTGGTACTAGCAGGATCATTCAACACCGTGCAGAGTATCTTCAGCACTGGCACCCCTGCAATTTCACTGTCCGCCAGCATTTGCCATACGTGACAGTGGACAGCCTGTTTCAAACAACAATCAAGAGAGATTAATGTAACTGGGTCCAGAAGCCTTCACTTTCAGTGTGACGTAGAGCAGCTGAACTAACAACGCTGTGCTTGAAAATATCAGAATAATCCTGATTAAGTACTTACTGTCTCTCTACCACACCAGCAACACAGTAATGTGAATCTCACTAGCGACCACATATTTATGGAAACTTTTTTGCTTGATCTTAGGAGAAGAATATGACTTCTGTATATGTAACACATGTAGTAATTAGCCAGTCACAGTGGCTGCGCAGTCTCAGGCGTGGGCCTTGTGCGCTTGGACACTGGGACCGTGGGTTTGAATCCCACTCAAGGCATGGAAGTTTGTCCGCGCCTGTGTCGTGCTGTCCTGCGTACAGGTAGAGGCCTTGCGATGGTCTGTTCACTTGTCCAAGGAGTCCTACCAAATGTCTAAATAGATTAAATGAATGAATGAATACCTCAACACCTGTACGTAGAAGAGGATCAACTAAGAAAAGAGAAGAAAAATAAACATGTAGTTCCAAAGTAACTGTCAAGTTGATTCTGTATTCATATTTAAAATCACTGAATTATTATTATTATTATTATTACTATTATTAATGATAAAATATGATTTAAGTTTACTTTGCTTGGAAGCGATTGTAAAATACATTTGAAGATCGCTGTCTTCTGGGTTGTTGCCCTGATGATGGAGGCAGTAAGGACCTCTGAAACGTCGGTAAACTTCTACCAGACTACACGGCACTACAACCCAGAAGACAACGACCTTCAGACTCACTGCCATGAAAACCTCACATCCTATATAGTTGTATATTTATTTATCCCCCACCACACACACACACACACGCATGCACACACAAATACGGCGATTCTTCATTAAAGCATTCATTTTGTAAATGGTTTCAATGCAAAATCAACCAATACAAATTCTTTTTCTCTGGAAAGAATATAACAAAATAATGTTCACTCCGTCAACACACTGTAAATAGAAAATAATTTTTATAATAATAATTTTATAATATTAAGCATGCATATAGAATTTTTATAATGATGTAAAATTTAAACAAGATCCATTAGTGAATGGAATATATTAACCAATAACTGATACAATAAGTACAGGACTTGTATAACATGAAATACTAATTTTTAAACCTTCTACAAATGTAAACATTGCAACACAGGACAAGAAAGATCAATCTGTTATGAATTCGTTCGTAGACAAGTAGCCTGACTCTTTGTTACTGTACTACCCTTGAAGATGGTGATTAGCCGAAACACGTACAGCATGAATGAATAATAATTATGGATGCATTCAGGTTGTTTCTGATGTCAGAGAGGATGCACAAAAAGTCACGCAACCCATTCCTGAGACATGTTCCATTTGTTAAAAAGTAAATTACACTCAAAATTATATACAAAAAGACAAGTTATCAAAAGCGCTGGAAATGTCTGTGTTCAGCGACACATTCAATCTTCTCCTCACGTTTAATGTAACCCAATGAAGAGATCCTGCGTCACAGAAACAGTTCACAAGACGAGATACTGTCAATATGTTTGGCACAGAATAATTGGCAAATGCATCTCTAAAGGTGGCGACTGACTTGTAACATTTACTCGTAATGTAACAATCGCGGCGAGCATGTTACATTACACCACAACTGGTGAGGCGTATCGAATGCTCGTTTTGAACGCTCGGCTCGACTGTGCTCATGTGTGCTCCATTCATTTCATTCAATATGTCGGATGTGGAGGTTGTGTTATCTTTGTTTCATTTAATACGCTACTCTTATCTAAAGAACTCGTGAATGCTCGTTATGACGCCGCTCGACTGACTGACTGACTTGTAATGTAACACTCAAAGGGATTCGCGAAAAAACCGACAACACGATGGAGCGCCCGCGAGCGTGAGCGGCTCACATCGAGCGGCTCCGTTCGCTGTCTTCACTTGTGTAATGCTCGATTTGTAACACGTTACATTACAGGCAAATGTTACAAGTCAGTCGCCACCTTAAACACAGCAGCAGGCCAAGACCCAACCTAGGTTGTAGCGCCCAAGATGATGATGATCCCTAAACACATTCTGGCAAGTTAAAAAGTAGGTAGCATCTGACAATAAAAATCCAATGCATTTGTGAAAAAGACATCCTTGCACTCAGACCGTCGTAAGACAAACTGGCATGAACAGGTCACATGACATGGCCTGCATGGGCTCTTGAAGAGTCACGGCGACACTGTGCATGTCAACCGGTCAAATTGTACTGAATTGCAACCATCAATAAATATTAGTATGGGCTTCGTGACTAAAATATTTTATATTTAACAATAATGTTTTTTGTCACTCTGTACAGACAGTGGAGTTCATCATACATTAGGCATTTTGTCGTATCACCAAGCTCTTGCTATTCCAGTCGTAGTAAGCTTAATGCGCTGCACTGTTGAATCCTGCAATTAAAATTATTAGAAGCCAAACCACTTAATGTTCACTTTTAAACTATTACTCACTGAATTTCGACAATCAACTGCTGTCTTCTACGTCGCTGTGCTGTGTAGTCGGCCACCTTCAATCAATTTTCTGTTTTTCTACCACAGTGGTACTTACCTTCTTCGGCTTACAGAAACTACTGTTTAAAAAAGGAGGGTCATTTTGGTTTGATGGTAACAGTGCCATGGAGATTAAGAACCACTGATCTTAAGCAATAGTTAAAGTAATGTGACGGGAACATTTACACACTCTGAATTTTATAAATTACAGACAAAACCTTAACAACGGACATGCCTACCTATACACAACCCCATGCTTGTGCAAGAACTGCAACGCCAATGTCACCTCAGCAGCATAAAATCGTGCTCGTGGTTCATCAAACTTGCGTGCTCGCTGGATTTGAAACATGAGGTCCCCACCATTCACATATTCCATAACAAAGAACAATCGGTCCTGTGAACAAAACACAACAGAAAAGTCAATAAGTACAATGACGCAAAGCAGAAAAATGTCTACCACGCACAAGTTTAAAAAACTTCACTGCTTTTTCAAAAACTTGTTTCTCACTG
Organism: Zootermopsis nevadensis; assembly: GCF_977971745.1. Taxonomy (NCBI): domain Eukaryota; kingdom Metazoa; phylum Arthropoda; class Insecta; order Blattodea; family Termopsidae; genus Zootermopsis; species Zootermopsis nevadensis. The sequence goes on from NW_028259145.1 coordinate 1,357,841, forward strand.
GGTATCCATTTTACTAGAGACGAAAAACTGACTGAAAGGATTAAGTATTTTCTAGCGATTTCGTGTTTGCCCGTTTGAAGACACTGTGTCAAATGCACTGGATTATGTAACATACAGCATAATTATGAATTAGTACGTGAGACAAACATCTTGGCCTATATAAATGCATATGAGCAACAAACCTTAGCTAGGGCAGGTAGTCTCCTAGTCAAGATTAAAACCATATATCTCCAATATATTAACCAAGAGACTTAATCATTACACTGCAATGTTCAGCAAAAACCTCAGCTTGTCTCATAACAAATTCAATTACTCACATGAAGTTCATACTGACTGCAGCATATAAATGTCCTCGGTGTTATTTCAGGCAATTTATTATTATTATTATTATTAACGTGGAGAAACTCAACAAATGTTTATGTTTTGTATCAATCTTTCTCACCTGACAGGATATCATAGGCATGATCATTAAATATGAATCACTGGAAAAAATTATTATCCCTTAACTCAAGAGGATTTTTCTTTACAGAATCATCCACAGTAATTAGAATTTTATCCATTCTTTCTGTATGAATATAAACAGCAGCTGAGCCTGTTCCAAATTTGTTAAATTTTAAAATGTATTATACAGTGAAAAACTGAAAGAGCAAAATAATCAAACATTTATGTGATAGTTTCATTTATGAAACTAATTAGAATCTGTAAAGAGAGAAGAATGTTTAAATAAGAATTTGTATATATTTATAACCTTCCTCAGAACTATCTCTCGAGCAAGATAAATGTCAAAAATATTCCTTTCTTAAATCAAACCCCACTTATTTTCAACACTGACCTTGAGATTTATCATCATTGCAAAACACAGTTCAACATGAAACTGAAAACATCTAAACTCAAAATCGGTAATCAGATGGTATTCTGGGAATAAATACAGTTTTGGCTTTGGCAAGTTTTGTTAAAATTGTAGCTTCTATTATGCTCTTCCTTAAATGTTTCACCATAAGACTAGTCTAAATACGTAATTTTTGGGAGTGATCTCCCAGAAAAGAACAATGATGTTATTAAAAGTTGTACGATTTGAGGTTTTCACAGCGATGTGTATGAAGATTTCTGTCTTCTGGGTTGTTGCGCCGTGTAGTACGGCGCAACAACCCAGAAGACAGAAATCTTCTTATTAAAAGTTGTTTTATAACCTTTTGTTCATTTGCAATCAACTACCATAATTACGTTTCAATATACAGGATAACCATCATCACCAGAACTTGAAACAAGGACACTTCCTTTGTGGATGTGGCATTTGTTCCTGTAATTTCCTCTATGAAACAAACAACTTTGGTCTTAGCAATGTTCCTCTGAACCACTCTATTTCCAAGCTACACAAATCATCTTAACTGGGGCTCACACCCAAGATAGTTTTTCATGATTGTGGCCTGTGTCCTTGCAATGTCCTCTTGAATACAAATAACTTTGGTCTTGGTACCATTCTTCCACCATATTTAGTTTCAAAGCTACAGGAACAACTCTCACTGGGATTTGAACTCAAAAAACATTTGCACAGTTTTGACCTTTCTGTGATATCCCCGGTTTAATGACATTCAAAGTTTAGCGCAAATTAGCGTATCCTTTCTCGAGCTTTACGCAAACATACATACAGACACATAAAACCAATAATTTCAATTTTATTCGATACAAGATAAACTGTAAACTACCAATTGATCTATATGCTTACAGATGATGGCAACAAACCAATCGCTGGATACTTTTACCGAAGAAAAAATATCACTACAAAAAACACAGCATTACATATTCCAAACAACTGTGTATTAAGTACCAGTCACATATTAAATCACATGTGAACCAAAAACAGCAACATCTGCGTAAAATATGAAGTCCACCATCCATCAGTACATGAAAAACAAAACTCAGTGTACAATTTTAACGTGATGCTGACAATACTTTTTTTCCAATAGATAATAACATGTTGCAAGACTATGATGACAACTGACTATACAACGGCCCACATATAAACATGTTAAACTTCAGTATTAGTGACTTGCCTAAAAATCCAAAAAGATTTACAAAAACTGTAACGCACCTTAGTCTGGAAGCACGAATGAAGTGCAGTGAGGAAGGGATGTTTAGCAGCAAGAGCAAGAATCCGTTTTTCCGTCATGGTGCAATCCACGTCATCATCTTGGATGATGACATCTTTCTTGAGCACCTTTACAGCATACACTTCATCAGTAGAGCCAATGCCACCTGGTGCCTTTCGCTCTGCAAGCATCACCTTGCCAAAGCTACCCTTACCCAAAACCTTAATGAAGTGGAAGTCTTCAAGAGAAATTCTACGTTCACGGCCACTTCCACCTCTCTCTACAATTTGTTCTGTCCCACCCAGACGACCTATAACACAACCATTTGCATAATTTTAAATAGAAATTTTCTTTTACAATTATTCTGTATCATAACAAACTGTACGTATTGAATCAAAAAATTATATTATACTAAGGGATGAGGCATTACACAAGTTCAAATTATAAAAAAATGTAATCATTAAATACACATAAGTAAACAATTATACACTACAAATTCTTGCTGAGCAACGTTATGTAAACTGGATATTACAGAAAGAAGCATTTATGAGAGTAAGCTGATGACAAAAAACTTGCTCATGTGGGAAGGATTTTTAATGGTAAAATTGTCTACACAACTTTTACTTATCACACAACAGGATTCAACATCTAAATATGATAAAACAAAACCATATTTCATTTTTACCATCTTGTTGGGAAAGATGTCCACCCATATTACAATTTTGATGAAAGGTACAAATTTTAAAGCTTTCGTGTAATGTTCTCAAACCTCCTGTTGCTGTGAGAAGACATTATTTTAATATTTTAAAAATCAGATTCTGAAATAACAATCAAAATTTCTTTGAATGAACAGCACCCAAATTCTGTACACATGGATTAGATTCTGTAAGTTCCAGTTACTGCATTTCATCACATAATCTTCTTCTTCTATGGCTCTCTGGTCCGTATTCGGTCCACGGCCTCCTCAATTCTCCTCTTCAATTCAGTCCTCTGTTAGGTCCGTCTGTCTGAGGCTTTGATCGAGGTTTCGAGACATCTTCCTTTTTACGGTGCAAGGTTGTTAGCCTTGCGACCAACCCCCAACCTGGAGGACCAGGGTACCTCTCCCCCTCAACCAATCTGGCTAGGGAGGCCCTACCAGTAGCTATGCTACCGCCAGCATAGCTCTTGGGGTCATCACATAATCTATCTCATGCTATAATTCATACATGCTTTTTTATGTTGCGACATTATGAAAAAAGAAATTCCCACACATATTGTAACCTTCATTCTTATGTATGAAAGACATCGATAATTGAGATATCAAACCAGAAATAAACATGACTAGATGAGCATTTAAGCATGAAGAATGTGCAGGAAGTAGGATATGAGGTTCTCTATGAAATGGCTGTCTTCCGGTCTGTAGTGACGAGTAGTCTGGCAGATGTTTACTAGCATTTCAGAGATCCTTGCTGCCTCCGTCATCAGGGCCATGACGGAGGCAGAAGAGTTCTGCTACTGCTACATGCCATGAGATGTGAGGCGTGGCCTTGCAGCCAAGCAAATGTGACAGATGGAACACTGTTTCATGCATAAGAAACATTAGCATGACAAAGGTTAACATCTGGGATTGAGTAAATTGTAGATTTCATTACCAATATTTTACTTTGCTGACAGTGCATATATGTACAAGCGTTTTAATGCCTGTAACAAAGCACAATGAACAACTTGAAGAGTGTGTAATTATTTATTTATAACACATGAAAAACTTGCGTATAAACTTCCATGACTACATGAGAAAAACACAAACATAATGCGACTATTTTATAGCGCAGAAGTTTCTTGCATGTGATATAAATAAATTATTACACACCCTGAAAATCATCTGCTAATTTTTCAAAGCCTGTATTTACAAAATGCACTTAAAACATAAAAATGGCCTATATTCAGTTACCAATTAACCTCATGTAGTTCTTAGCCAGTATTACAGTAAAAAAATGTTATTTTTTTTTATCACAGACCACTTTCATAAACCCCACAGAAGTTCTTACCTCCTTCAGATTCAGAAGCGTCTTTGTTTTTGTCACGATTCTTGTCATCTATAAATGGCTGAACAACGATTCGGTTCTCAGTATCACCTTCTCCTCCTTCAGATATCTGACATGGAACAACTAGGTCACCTCTCCTTAATCCAGGTTCATCCTCAGATGAAACCGCACCACCGTCTCCAATGTGGTCACCACCTGACGGAAAATTACCCGATGAACCACCTGACTGTAAAAAAAATCAGCATATAAATATATATTTATTTATTTATTTTATTTAGTGTTCTGTCTGACGACAGGTCCATATGAACAGGATCCTTCCATCCTTTTCTCGGACTGGGACCTGTTCATATACGTTCTTTGCAGATGATCCAGAAGTGGTTTGCCATTGCCTTCTTCTGTGTGTGAATAGAGTAATTGTTGGGATGCCACGGAGGAAAACTCCGTGTTGCCTAGACCACGGCCTTGCCCAACACAAGTTATAAATTCGGGCACCGCCGGGAATCGAACCCGAGACCCCAGGATCACAAGACCAATGTTCTATCAGACAATAGTTAAAATAAAACATATAGCACACATAATCTTACATTGTAAACTGTAATTTGGAATACCCTAATACTAAGTTTGTTTTACAATAGATCTGATAACATTCTTGAGAACAAAGTCTGAAATTAATATGTGAGACTTCCTAGATTTCTTCACAGTACAATATGAAACAAAACCTATATTTTTGTAAATAAATATGTACATAAAGATACATGAAGAGCAGAGGGTTTGGATTAATATTGCCAATATATCAAATGTACGCATTCAAATATATTTGTTTACTTTTTATATAAAGTTAAACTGTATTTTGGAAATGTTTTGTAGACTGCTGTCTTCTGGGTTATTGTGCCATGTAGTCTGGTAGATTTCTTTGACATATCAAAACATACAGCTACTTCCTTAAAGGTTTCAGGTTACCATCAGGTAAAATAGCAGACAAATTACTATTTCTACCATCAGCAATAAGGTACCGGTAAACTTGTATGTATGTAAATCAAATGTCTGCGACAACAAGACTCACTCAGAAACTGACCAACTGCCATCGCTGTTACAGGCTGCTAACTTCGCTGGCACAATTATGCAGACATCCCAGAAAATTCTTGCAGGCCATTTTTGCAGTTTCAAAATAATACCTTGACAAATTATGACAGAAAATGGTACAATAAACCAAAGCAGAGAAGAAGAAAGTAGAAGAAGGAAAACCGGAAACATAAGAGAAACAAAAAATGAACAACTGACCTTATTGGGTTTGCGTGCTGCTGGAACCAACTTGTCTGTCGAGATTCCCATGGCTGCCAAGATCTGTGCCATTTCCTTTGTGTTGATGCCACAATTGTTGGCGACATTTTTCTGGCATCGTTTATGTACATTCAAATTACAAACTGTAACAAAATTAAATAATAATGCTTTAATGTGACATTAAATAACTTCATAAATTTGAACAATAATGCACACAAGGTCAATCATAGAGATGATCATCATTTGGGATGTTGTACCTCGTAGTCTGATAGAAAACGACTGACATTTCGGAGGCACTTACTGCCTCCATCATCAGGGCGATGAGTAAGCTACAGGTGAAAAAGTTGGTTTAGCTATACAAGGTTGGACAAGGCAGAAGCTTCATCAGACCAATGTACGAGGCAGGGAGGAGAGGAGAGGAGTAAGGGCAGAAGCAGCATTGGAGGAGGAGGGAATCCATGGCCTGACCAAGAGAAAAAGGGAGGCTAAGATGGAGTACGCAGAGAAAAATGTATAACAAAAATCTGATTTTATCCACTTCAGTTGTAGCAAATACAATATCCGGTATACAGAATTTTAATGAAGGCACAGACTTATAAAATATCTGTACCTCTGAGAACACCTGGAACTCACAATCACATTAGGTGTTCAAAGACCCTCCACTGTTATACGAAATCGTACTTTTTCCATGTCAAATTGATGATTTCAATAACAGGAGCTACTGATGTCATTCTGAGGATTTTATTGCAAAAGGCTCTAAACTGGAGTTACAACTTAAGATGGCTTTCTTCTGGGTTGTAGCACCATGTAGTCTAGTAGAAGTCTACCTCTGATCACGGAGGCAGCGAGGACCTCTGAAATGTTGGTAAACTTCTACCAGACTACACAGCGCAACAACCCAGAAGACAGAAATCTTCATACTCTGATGACGGAGGCAGTATGACCTCTGAAATGTTGGTAAACATCGACCAGACGACACAGCGCAACAAACCAGATGACAGAAATCTTCAGACTCTGATGATGGCGGCAGTATGACCTCTGAAACATTGGTAAACATCGACCAGACGACACAGCGCAACAACCCAGAAGACAGAAATCTTCATACTCTGATGACGGAGGCAGTATGACCTCTGAAACGTTGGCTAACATCGACCAGACTACACAGCGCAACAACCCAGAAGACAGAAATCTTCAGACTCTGATGACGGAGGCAGTATGACCTCTGAAACGTTGGTAAACATCGACCAGACTACACAGCGCAACAACCCAGAAGACAGAAATCTTCATACTCTGATGACGGAGGCAGTATGACCTCTGAAACGTTGGCAAACATCGACCAGACTACACAGCGCAACAACCCAGAAGACAGAAATCTTCAGACTCTGATGACGGAGGCAGTATGACCTCTGAAATGTTGGTAAACATCGACCAGACTACACAGCGCAACAACCCAGAAGACAGAAATCTTCATACTCTGATGACGGAGGCAGTATGACCTCTGAAACGTTGGCTAACATCGACCAGACTACACAGCGCAACAACCCAGAAGACAGAAATCTTCATCGCCCTGATGACGGAGGCAGTATGACCTCTGAAACGTTGGCTAACATCGACCAGACTACACAGCGCAACAACCTAGAAGACAGAAATCTTCAGACTCTGATGACGGAGGCAGTATGACCTCTGAAATGTTGGTAAACATCGACCAGACTACACAGCGCAACAACCCAGAAGACAGAAATCTTCATACTCTGATGACGGAGGCAGTATGACCTCTGAAACGTTGGCTAACATCGACCAGACTACACAGCGCAACAACCTAGAAGACAGAAATCTTCATACTCGTCGCCCTGATGACGGAGGCAGTATGACCTCTGAAACGTTGGTAAACATCGACCAGACGATACAGCGCAACAACCCAGAAGACAGCCATCTTCAGACTCAATGCCACGAAAAACTCAAATCCTACTTGGAGTTACAACTGCTTACCTCTTAGGCAGAGGTATCTTAATACAAAATACAAAAGAGGGCACAGGATGAAAACCTCGTGTAAAAAGCAGCTTTATTTATATTGTTTATACAATTACCTTCACACTGGAGTCCCTGACGAAACAGCCCATACAGCAAAGATCCACAGTGGTCACAGAATGTGAACCTCTTGTAACTGTGCACCAGGAAGCGATGTGGTATATTCACACTGAACCGCTGCCCCTGTTGGATACCCTGGTTCAGCTGTTGAGAAGGAATAATTTGCTCAATGGCAGTACACGGTTCCATATCCAGGTACCTTAGCGGCTCCTTATTTTCACCAACTTGCAACTTTAAACGATATATACTGCAATGTATATCCTTTAAACATCACACATCCACATTCTGCCAACATTTTCAATACTTACCTTGCAACATACGAGGTGCGATCAAAAAATTTCAAGACTGCACCTATAAAAACCCGTACACTTATCTCAGGTATTAAATTCATCCATCACCCTCGAAGTAGTTCCCCTGGGAGTGAACACAACGATCCCAGCGCCGCTGCCAAGCCTGGAAGCATCCCTGGAAATCTTTCTTTGTCAGCCTGTCAAGCACCATCTGCGATTCTGCCTGAATCTCTTCTATCGTCTCAAATCTCCTTCCCTTTAGCTGAATTTTCATCTTTGGGAAGAGGAAGAAGTCACACGGAGCTTAGAAAGGAAGTTGGGGTCGGTTCTTGCAAGATCTTTGAGCTCCTGACAAACGAGAAGTCGATTCCGATTCTGCTTCTGGTCCTCAGACAGGATGCGTCGTCGCATGTGGAGTTCTTCCTTTAGAATCAGCTGACAGGTCCCATAGCCTATCCCAACAATTTCGCACAAGTCGTTGATGGTACGACGTCGATCTTCGTAACATTTTCGGGCGTTGTGCTCGAAGATGGTCGTCCAGAACGCTCGTCATCATCGACAGAGGTTCGGCCATTTTTAAAACGTGAATGCCACACAAAAGTTTGTGCACGACCCATTGCGGACTCCCCAAATGCTTGCTTTAGCATTTCATAGGTTTCCGTAGCCGTTTTGGCGAGTCTTTGGCAAAATTTGAAAATCCGCCATTCCGAAATCGCAGGAGGGTCGGTGTAATGCACTACCAAAACGCCCGTAACTAAGAAAGAAATGCTAAATCGATGATGCCGGCTGGCACACTGATTCACTATGAATGTAGGCCGCACCCCCTAGCGGCAGAAGCTCGTCCTACTTCCGGTTCGCCCTCTATTGACACAGTCTGGAAACTTTCTGATCGCACCTCGTACCTAGCACTGTTCATATTGTTCATTATCATGTACAGAAAAACCTGAAATTTTGGATAGGTGAAGACACATGTTCTCGCTGATACAATTTCCTTTTCCACTTACGAATATACATTTTTATTTATCATAGTGCCTCTTTGCCAACATTTACTTAGACAAAAGAACTATAACCACTGACATCTGTAGCACACCTCTTGAATCAGAAAAATATCTAATGTACGCACTAAATATCTGATAAATTTGTTACTTGCCTCATCCTGCGTTGCATCCTTCATGCCAGGACACTTTGTAACCACTGACTGGTGGCAGCGTTTGTGGACCACACAAGTACATACTGCAACAGAAAGAATAAAAATGTTCTAGAAATGACGCACCACAGCATTTTTATAAAACATGTTCATACATGTGGGACTAAAAATTCATACCACACATGTAAGGTATAATAATCACTCGCTGCACTCATAATGCTTCTTCAGATACATGACAAGACATTACGTTCAGTAATATTCATTTACAGCCATAGTAGGTGTTTCAATGTGGTAGCACACTGGAATAACATTCAATATTTCATGGCACACCAAAACAAAAATTATTAATAGTTTTTCCTAGGTAAACAGACCATTCTCACAGTCTTAAATCTGTCATGCTTTCAATTTATGTTTTTTGCATTAAAGATGAAAAAATTAACAGCATTTTAGACACGAGTAATAAATATAGGAGTGAGACTAATTAACTAATAAGATTCAAGTGCTGTTCTTATAAATCACAATATTAAACATAAATAACTACGAGAAATCCGGTTCTTGCTCTATAAACAGGTAGTAATGAGACCAAAAATGAAGAACAGCTCTGTACCAAAGTAAAAAAGGTGTGCTAAGAAGATCAAGGAACTATCAATTTCTATGCAATGTACATCATAATTAATTTGCATGGGACAAAATTTCACACAGAACTGTATTCGACGCTTTATCAAAATGTGCATATCCAACACAGTGGGTGGTCTGACAACGTTTGCAGCAAAACAACGTAGTCAACATCACACGGAAAATGCCTATTCTTCATAAATGCTTCAGAGTTCAGAGATTTCAAAACAAAAATCAAACTACATTTCCATAACATAGTTCGGAGCGTCAACAGACTGTAGACCAAGATAAATATTTTTATTTTGAATGGTATTTCCTCATTTTTGTATAAATCACTGTAATAACAAAATTATTCTACGTTATCATTTCTGAATCAAATAATAAAGAGAAAAAAACACTACAAAGAATAAAAGTCCAGCCAACCACTAGTCAAACTATTAAGTTAACAGTGCTTACACTACATACATCCAAATTTAGAGTTTTCTCTTTCACGACTCATGTATCAAAATTATCATCGCAACACTTTAGAACAGGGGTGGCCGACCCAAATGATCTTTCGGGCCACTTTGGAAATGCATCATAACTCCGCGGGCCACATATAAAATTATATATCCCCATATGGATGCACAAATAATGTATTTTTTTAATACATTGGTTTTCACTACTTTGGCCATTATAAAATAAATATATTTTGTAAAAGTGTGATGAATCTCGCGGGCCGGGAAAATGTTCAAGGCGGGCCACATGCGGCCCGCGGGTTGGCCACCCCTGCTTTAGAATGACAGTTATTTAAACATTCCAGTTTATTAAAATTACGAAGGATCAGTTTCAGTTCCTTTAGCTAATAGAAGGATCAATTATACTGTCATTATACATTAAGCCTGAATCTGTATTCAATATTGGGAGACCACACCCAACGAAACTTGAAAGTGGGTATTTGTAAACCTCTAGTTAATACAGTTTGAAAATACAGTAAACATTCACAGCAACGATAACAATAAACTTTACAGACACATCAGTACGTTCAGCATCATAGTGCAGCATGGTGTATGAACATACCTGTTACGTTTTCCAACTTTGTTTTGCTCGGGACTGCAAGCATCTGACATCTGCTGGGGACTGATTAACTAAGTGATCAGTTTTTACCTCATTCTCTCGATCTTCAGACCAAAAGTGGCATAAGTGACAGGAGTTTCTTGTGAGAGGAAAAGAAATATTCTGACAGTGTTTAAGGCCATTTAAACATCACTCCTCAAAGGGTTAATATAAGAAAAGTGCATAATATGAAAGCAGAATCTTCCATATCTGCATGTCACGGGTAAAAAGTGCATGGATGATATAAATACATACGGCAATTAGACCAGACAAGATCAGGGTTGAAGAGAACACCATAAAAATCATGTACATACCTTGACATTGGTAGCCTTGTTTTCCCAAACCCCTGTAAATAAATTAAATGCATACAAGCGTAAGTATAAGTTTTTTACTAATTGAAGACCTCCACATAATTAAAAAAACCATGTCAAACTATGTAAAAAAAATTAGCACCTTTAAAAATTTTACATTTCTGCATACTGCTTTCGGAATAGCCTGTAACAAAACAAGCAATTTGGTGTAAAAAGGAAAGACCCTGTACCACAGCCAACCTGTAACGATTTCACAGATTCTCCTGGTTAAATTCTAAACGCCATCTCACACAGAAAAATCAATAAAACCTCAAATCCTACCTAAAAACAATAAATGTTTGCAATCCCTTCAATTCCTGGGCACATGGTGGGTCTGATGTTTTGTCAGTACAACGTCACAACTCTCAACTTTCCAAAATGCCTTCACCCACCAAAAATAGCAGAAAATCTAAGAAAAATTATATAATAAATGTAATTTATGGCAGATGACAAATAAAGTTATTATACAGACTACAAAACTTTCTAGGATACGTATGCAATTTCAATATAGACACAACTGCTCGCAAAAAACATATCAAATTAATATTCAATGTGCATTCAAGCATCCTTTTGTCATCCACAGGCAGGACATATCAAAACAGCAGCTGAATCCATTTTTAATCGCTTCAAGCCCTGGTAATAGCAACTGAGTAATCACGAGAGTTAAAGAAATATTAGGACAGTAGAAGGGAAGAGATGACTGGCTTTCAGGTGCACCACAACCGGGTGAAACTTACGTTCCACAGAAAACCCATCACAAATTTCATGTATGAGGAAGTCTTGAAGCCTTAATAAAATCATCCTTGACAGCATTTGATGTACATTTTGTAATAATTCTGTCAATCTGACGTATACAAAATTTAAGTGCTCAAAATTTTCCAAGTACTAAATGGGAAATTATGTAAGCACACAACTGGCATCATAATCCCCTTGTATTTGTGGCTTTACCACGCCTTCCATTAACTACAATAAGTCTGCCTAACTGGGAGAAGAAGAAGAAGAAGAAGAAAGAAAAAACCTGAATTAATGTTAATGGCTTTTCTGTGACCTTTGACGGAAGAAAGGAGGCTATACTTTGGCCGACTGCAAATGTTCCCTCATAGACCAGTTGGCATTGTACAAGACCGGTGTTTTCGTGGAGATCACATTTGCAAGTTTGAGTCCTTATGTCTAAATACATTTTTTTAAAGTGTGTATTCCATTTACACAAATAGGCATACTCACTGGGAGGGGAGGATATCAGGCGGGAGCTATGGGAGATAGGAGTTGAAGGAGACTGGATTTTGTTGGACCAGGACAGGGTCCGGTGGAGGGCTTTGGTTAATTCGGTGATGAACCTTCGGGTTCGGTAAGCCATCTGGTTGGTTGGGTCCACTATTTGGGAAGCCTGAGGGGAAGAGACCTCTGGGGAGACCTAGACGTAGATGGGAGGATAATCTCAGGCGGGATCTATGGGAGATAGGAGTTGAAGGAGACTGGATTTTGTTGGACCAGGACAGGGTCCGGTGGAGGGCTTTGGTTAATTCGGTGATGAACCTTCGGGTTCCGTAAGCCATCTGGTTGATTGGGTCCACTATTTGGGAAGCCTGAGGGGAAGAGACCTCTGGGGAGACCTAGACGTAGATGGGAGGATAATCTCAGGCGGGATCTATGGGAGATAGGAGTTGAAGGAGACTGGATTTTGTTGGACCAGGACAGGGTCCGGTGGAGGGCTTTGGTTAATTCGGTGATGAACCTTCGGGTTCCGTAAGCCATCTGGTTGATTGGGTCCACTATTTGGGAAGCCTGAGGGGAAGAGACCTCTGGGGAGACCTAGACGTAGATGGGAGGATAATCTCAGGCGGGATCTATGGGAGATAGGAGTTGAAGGAGACTGGATTTTGTTGGACCAGGACAGGGTCCGGTGGAGGGCTTTGGTTAATTCGGTGATGAACCTTCGGGTTCCGTAAGCCATCTGGTTGATTGGGTCCACTATTTGGGAAGCCTGAGGGGAAGAGACCTCTGGGGAGACCTAGACGTAGATGGGAGGATAATCTCAGGCGGGATCTATGGGAGATAGGAGTTGAAGGAGACTGGATTTTGTTGGCCCAGGACAGGGTCCGGTGGAGGGCTTTGGTTAATTCGGTGATGAACCTTCGGGTTCCGTAAGCCATCTGGTTGGTTGGGTCCACTATTTGGGAAGCCTGAGGGGAAGAGACCTCTGGGGAGACCTAGACGTAGATGGGAGGATAATCTCAGGCGGGATCTATGGGAGATAGGAGTTGAAGGCAACTGAATTTTGCTGACCCAGGACAGGGACCGGCGGAGGGTTTTGGTTAATTCAGTGATGAACCTTCGGGTTCCGTAAGCCATCCAGTTAGTTAGTTAGACATACTCATTAAATGTGCGCACTTATTATACCTACTGAAATTCTTATTCCTATTGTTATTCTTGTTACAATAACAAAAGGAACAAGGATATCAACAGGAATAATAATAATAACATGAAGAATAAAAATGGGTCTAACAATACTGAAAAAAATATTGACCTCTACTGTTATAGCTGGAGTAGTAAAAGTTTTAAACATTTCCTTCCAAACTAATTACAACTGCTACAACTTATGTATGTCTCCAAGAAGAGACAAATACTGTACTGGTGGGCCATCCTAACTAATGGCGACACACTGCGCAATGTACGGATAAGTCCCTCAGCCCAATAGAGAGTTACAGAACTACCCACCAGTGGATTGCTGTAGCATGAACTTAACTTACCAGATAAACTCACGACAGTGGGAGCAAAAGGTTGGCTGACGAAGGAATGTGGCCATAAACTTGTGACCATTTACTTGGTGCACACGCCGTCTCATGGCCCCACGCCTCCTGTTCAAACCCTGCCTCTCCTTGAACTCTCTGGGTTTTGTTGTTGGGTGTTCTGGAACAATAATCTTTCTGTACACTGGCTTAACAGTATATTTTTAATTTTCAGTTCAATATATTGTGACGTGTCGCCGCGAGTGCAGCGGACTCGCGCTGGAGGGTAGTGGCCGCTTGACTTCCAGGCTGCCTGGTCTGCATCTTTAGATGCTATACGAACTCCTGCGTGCATTATTGTGTTACCTAAGAAACAGTTTAGTTATCTATTTATTTACATTGTTGTGTTTGTTTACTGCCATTGACAATCGGCTTTCGGGTTAGTGTGGAAAGAGCTGAGCTGTGAATCGCACGTAGAAGTTTGTTGTAGTGTCAAGTGAGTGGAGCTAACGAGAGGTCTGGTGTGGCGCTGAGTAAGGACAGGCCGGCTGCGTGTGAGAGCACCGGGTTCGTGGACCGTGGTGGCTGAGGGGCAAGCGTGTGTCCAGTGGGGTGCTACGGGCCGATGTGTTTGCGTATGTGAAGAGCGCCGAGCTCGGGGGACCAGATAGGCTCGAAGGACAGTGCGAGTGTGTGCGTGCGCGCGTTGAGAGCAGAGAACAGAGACTCAGATACTGTTGTTGTAGTAGAGAGTTGCCTGTCAGTGTAGACCTCTGTATCTGATTTAATTTAACGTGAATAAATCAAGGGTTGACAACCAAGGTCATAACTACCAACCCGCGTCACAATATGCTAGCTACTCTGAAAGTTGAAAGACTCCTCCTTCAAATGTAACATACACCATTGTATCCTAAAGTAATGTTAATAAAGACTAATAAATAGTTTACCAATATGAAACAAACACAGTGCTCAAATTCTTCCCATCACCATGACAATAAAACCATTTTAGGATTTTAAAAGATTTTGTTAAAAATTAAACTATCAAGACATTATTTATCTCATAAATATGACTGAATCCAAAGTACCTTGTGACTTCCATTTCAGTTCGATGCGAATGTGTAACCTTCCCTGCGGCTCTAGATCCACCTGAAAGCAGAAAGTATAAGACCTGTTAACATCTCAAAGCAACACAATACCATCTCTACATGCGATGGCAAAGATAAAAATTCACACATTCAACCACTCCGAATGTATGCATGAAGAAGGCTTCCCATCTCACCTCTGAGACGCACTAAACCACTGGTATGAACACAGGCTTGTGTAAACCTAGGGACAATCATGGAACATAGTGATACAGAGGCATTCCTGTTCCTGCCAGGATTCAAACCCTAGGCATCCTATCTGAAGCCTATCACTTCACTGAGTGCGTTATTATCACTCATCTAGATATGACAGGATTACTAATGTTATGCTGACAGAACCTCCCAGTTTTGAAAGACTTCCAAAGATAAACTTTTATAATGGATGTCAATTAAAAATCAATTTTCTACTAAAACTGCAAATTCAGAAACTGTTTTTGCTCCAAGAAGTTCTTTAAGATGCTACTTAAGGTGGACATTATTTTCAAATTTCACTAAGGATAAGATGACATGTCAATTCAAGATCAATAAAGCTTGTTGGAAACTGGACGTTTCCATCCTCAGGTGGAAAAGTAGGAAGAATCTTATCAGAATTGTCTGTTAGAAAGAGCTGCCTTCACAGATGGTTCAAATATACAGATAAATTAATATCAAGCCTCACACTATAGTAAACTGTAACACTTATACAGTCTGCCTAAGATACACAAAAATAAAGTTCTCCTACGACCACAACATTTCAAGAAACTCTCAGTGCCAATGACTAGCAAAACACCTGCTCAAAGTCCCTCTCCTCTCTAGAAGGGAACATGGACTTGTTCATTAAAAATTTGTAATATTTCATCAATAAGATTAACTGTCTCTCACGGTGATAAGGATAAAGATGGTAGAAATTTACAAATATTTCAGAGATGCTTGCTGCCTTATTATCAGGATGATACAATCATGGAAGCAGCAACCACCTCTGAAATGTATAGACACAGATTTAAATTTTGAAGTATGTTGTCTCTTTTGTGTATCAAACACAAATCATTCTGATCTACGAATTTTTTATATGAAAACTTTTAGTCTGTTTTGTCTTTTGGTTCCACCAAGTATCCTGACATCTAAAACACAACATAACTAATCTTGTAAGACTTGAGGTTCTCACAGCGGTGAGTATGAAGATATCCGTCTTCTGGGTTATTGCGCTGTGTCGTCTGGTCGATGTTCACCAACGTTTCAGAGGTCATACTGCCTCCGTCATCGCCCTGATGACGGAGGCAGTATGACCTCTGAAACGTTGGTAAACATCTACCAGACTACACAGCGCAACAACCCAGAAGACAGAAATCTTCATACTCTGATGACGGAGGCAGTATGACCTCTGAAACGTTGGTTAGCATCGACCAGACTACAAAGCGCAACAACCCAGAAGACAGAAATCTTCATACTCTGATGACGGAGGCAGTATGACCTCTGAAACGTTGGTTAACATCGAACAGACTACACAGCGTAACAACCCAGAAGACAGAAATCTTTATACTCTGATGACGGAGGCAGTATGACCTCTGAAACGTTGGTAAACATCTACCAGACTACACAGCGCAACAACCCAGAAGACAGAAATCTTCATACTCTGATGACGGAGGCAGTATGACCTCTGAAACGTTGGTTAGCATCGACCAGACTACAAAGCGCAACAACCCAGAAGACAGAAATCTTCATACTCTGATGACGGAGGCAGTATGACCTCTGAAACGTTGGTTAACATCGAACAGACTACACAGCGTAACAACCCAGAAGACAGAAATCTTCATACTCTGATGACGGAGGCAGTATGACCTCTGAAACGTTGGCTAACATCGACCAGACTACAAAGCGCAACAACCCAGAAGACAGAAATCTTTATACTCTGATGACGGAGGCAGTATGACCTCTGAAACGTTGGTAAACATCGACCAGACTACACAGCGCAACAACCCAGAAGACAGAAATCTTCATACTCTGATGACGGAGGCAGTATGACCTCTGAAACGTTGGTTAACATCGAACAGACTACACAGCGTAACAACCCAGAAGACAGAAATCTTCATACTCTGATGACGGAGGCAGTATGACCTCTGAAACGTTGGTTAGCATCGACCAGACTACAAAGCGCAACAACCCAGAAGACAGAAATCTTTATACTCTGATGACGGAGGCAGTATGACCTCTGAAACGTTGGTAAACATCGACCAGACTACACAGCGCAACAACCCAGAAGACAGAAATCTTCATACTCTGATGACGGAGGCAGTATGACCTCTGAAACGTTGGTTAGCATCGACCAGACTACAAAGCGCAACAACCCAGAAGACAGAAATCTTCATACTCTGATGACGGAGGCAGTATGACCTCTGAAACGTTGGTTAACATCGACCAGACTACACAGCGCAATAACCCAGAAGACAGAAATCTTCATACTCTGATGACGGAGGCAGTATGACCTCTGAAACGTTGGTTAACATCGAACAGACTACACAGCGTAACAACCCAGAAGACAGAAATCTTCATACTCTGATGACGGAGGCAGGATGACCTCTGAAACGTTGGCTAACATCGACCAGACTACACAGCGCAACAACCCAGAAGACAGAAATCTTCATCGCCCTGATGACGGAGGCAGTATGACCTCTGAAACGTTGGTTAACATCGAACAGACTACACAGCGTAACAACCCAGAAGACAGAAATCTTCATACTCTGATGACGGAGGCAGTATGACCTCTGAAACGTTGGTTAACATCGACCAGACTACACAGCGCAATAACCCAGAAGACAGAAATCTTCATACTCTGATGACGGAGGCAGTATGACCTCTGAAACGTTGGTTAACATCGAACAGACTACACAGCGTAACAACCCAGAAGACAGAAATCTTCATACTCTGATGACGGAGGCAGTATGACCTCTGAAACGTTGGTTAGCATCGACCAGACTACAAAGCGCAACAACCCAGAAGACAGAAATCTTTATACTCTGATGACGGAGGCAGTATGACCTCTGAAACGTTGGTAAACATCGACCAGACTACACAGCGCAACAACCCAGAAGACAGAAATCTTCATACTCTGATGACGGAGGCAGTATGACCTCTGAAACGTTGGTTAGCATCGACCAGACTACAAAGCGCAACAACCCAGAAGACAGAAATCTTCATACTCTGATGACGGAGGCAGTATGACCTCTGAAACGTTGGTTAACATCGACCAGACTACACAGCGCAATAACCCAGAAGACAGAAATCTTCATACTCTGATGACGGAGGCAGTATGACCTCTGAAACGTTGGTTAACATCGAACAGACTACACAGCGTAACAACCCAGAAGACAGAAATCTTCATACTCTGATGACGGAGGCAGTATGACCTCTGAAACGTTGGCTAACATCGACCAGACTACACAGCGCAACAACCCAGAAGACAGAAATCTTCATCGCCCTGATGACGGAGGCAGTATGACCTCTGAAACGTTGGTTAACATCGAACAGACTACACAGCGTAACAACCCAGAAGACAGAAATCTTCATACTCTGATGACGGAGGCAGTATGACCTCTGAAACGTTGGTTAACATCGACCAGACTACACAGCGCAATAACCCAGAAGACAGAAATCTTCATACTCTGATGACGGAGGCAGTATGACCTCTGAAACGTTGGTTAACATCGAACAGACTACACAGCGTAACAACCCAGAAGACAGAAATCTTCATACTCTGATGACGGAGGCAGTATGACCTCTGAAACGTTGGCTAACATCGAACAGACTACACAGCGCAACAACCCAGAAGACAGAAATCTTCATCGCCCTGATGACGGAGGCAGTATGACCTCTGAAACGTTGGTTAACATCGAACAGACTACACAGCGTAACAACCCAGAAGACAGAAATCTTCATACTCTGATGACGGAGGCAGTATGACCTCTGAAACGTTGGTTAACATTGACCAGACTACACAGCGCAATAACCCAGAAGACAGAAATCTTCATACTCTGATGACGGAGGCAGTATGACCTCTGAAACGTTGGTTAACATCGAACAGACTACACAGCGTAACAACCCAGAAGACAGAAATCTTCATACTCTGATGACGGAGGCAGTATGACCTCTGAAACGTTGGCTAACATCGACCAGACTACACAGCGCAACAACCCAGAAGACAGAAATCTTCATCGCCCTGATGACGGAGGCAGTATGACCTCTGAAACGTTGGTTAACATCGAACAGACTACACAGCGTAACAACCCAGAAGACAGAAATCTTCATACTCTGATGACGGAGGCAGTATGACCTCTGAAACGTTGGTTAACATCGACCAGACTACACAGCGCAATAACCCAGAAGACAGAAATCTTCATACTCTGATGACGGAGGCAGTATGACCTCTGAAACGTTGGTTAACATCGAACAGACTACACAGCGTAACAACCCAGAAGACAGAAATCTTCATACTCTGATGACGGAGGCAGTATGACCTCTGAAACGTTGGCTAACATCGACCAGACTACACAGCGCAACAACCCAGAAGACAGAAATCTTCATCGCCCTGATGACGGAGGCAGTATGACCTCTGAAACGTTGGTTAACATCGAACAGACTACACAGCGTAACAACCCAGAAGACAGAAATCTTCATACTCTGATGACGGAGGCAGTATGACCTCTGAAACGTTGGTTAACATCGACCAGACTACACAGCGCAATAACCCAGAAGACAGAAATCTTCATACTCTGATGACGGAGGCAGTATGACCTCTGAAACGTTGGTTAACATCGAACAGACTACACAGCGTAACAACCCAGAAGACAGAAATCTTCATACTCTGATGACGGAGGCAGTATGACCTCTGAAACGTTGGTTAACATCGAACAGACTACACAGCGTAACAACCCAGAAGACAGAAATCTTCATACTCTGATGACGGAGGCAGTATGACCTCTGAAACGTTGGCTAACATCGACCAGACTACACAGCGCAACAACCCAGAAGACAGAAATCTTCATCGCCCTGATGACGGAGGCAGTATGACCTCTGAAACGTTGGTTAACATCGAACAGACTACACAGCGTAACAACCCAGAAGACAGAAATCTTCATACTCTGATGACGGAGGCAGTATGACCTCTGAAACGTTGGTTAACATCGACCAGACTACACAGCGCAATAACCCAGAAGACAGAAATCTTCATACTCTGATGACGGAGGCAGTATGACCTCTGAAACGTTGGTTAACATCGAACAGACTACACAGCGTAACAACCCAGAAGACAGAAATCTTCATACTCTGATGACGGAGGCAGTATGACCTCTGAAACGTTGGCTAACATCGACCAGACTACACAGCGCAACAACCCAGAAGACAGAAATCTTCATACTCTGATGACGGAGGCAGTATGACCTCTGAAACGTTGGTAAACATCTACCATACTACACAGCGCAACAACCCAGAAGACAGAAATCTTCATACTCTGATGACGGAGGCAGTATGACCTCTGAAACGTTGGTTAGCATCGACCAGACTACAAAGCGCAACAACCCAGAAGACAGAAATCTTCATACTCTGATGACGGAGGCAGTATGACCTCTGAAACGTTGGTTAACATCGACCAGACTACACAGCGCAATAACCCAGAAGACAGAAATCTTCATACTCTGATGACGGAGGCAGTATGACCTCTGAAACGTTGGTTAACATCGAACAGACTACACAGCGTAACAACCCAGAAGACAGAAATCTTCATACTCTGATGACGGAGGCAGTATGACCTCTGAAACGTTGGCTAACATCGACCAGACTACACAGCGCAACAACCCAGAAGACAGAAATCTTCATCGCCCTGATGACGGAGGCAGTATGACCTCTGAAACGTTGGTTAACATCGAACAGACTACACAGCGTAACAACCCAGAAGACAGAAATCTTCATACTCTGATGACGGAGGCAGTATGACCTCTGAAACGTTGGTTAACATCGACCAGACTACACAGCGCAATAACCCAGAAGACAGAAATCTTCATACTCTGATGACGGAGGCAGTATGACCTCTGAAACGTTGGTTAACATCGAACAGACTACACAGCGTAACAACCCAGAAGACAGAAATCTTCATACTCTGATGACGGAGGCAGTATGACCTCTGAAACGTTGGCTAACATCGACCAGACTACACAGCGCAACAACCCAGAAGACAGAAATCTTCATCGCCCTGATGACGGAGGCAGTATGACCTCTGAAACGTTGGTTAACATCGAACAGACTACACAGCGTAACAACCCAGAAGACAGAAATCTTCATACTCTGATGACGGAGGCAGTATGACCTCTGAAACGTTGGTTAACATCGACCAGACTACACAGCGCAATAACCCAGAAGACAGAAATCTTCATACTCTGATGACGGAGGCAGTATGACCTCTGAAACGGTGGTTAACATCGAACAGACTACACAGCGTAACAACCCAGAAGACAGAAATCTTCATACTCTGATGACGGAGGCAGTATGACCTCTGAAACGTTGGCTAACATCGACCAGACTACACAGCGCAACAACCCAGAAGACAGAAATCTTCATCGCCCTGATGACGGAGGCAGTATGACCTCTGAAACGTTGGTTAACATCGAACAGACTACACAGCGTAACAACCCAGAAGACAGAAATCTTCATACTCTGATGACGGAGGCAGTATGACCTCTGAAACGTTGGTTAACATCGACCAGACTACACAGCGCAATAACCCAGAAGACAGAAATCTTCATACTCTGATGACGGAGGCAGTATGACCTCTGAAACGTTGGTTAACATCGAACAGACTACACAGCGTAACAACCCAGAAGACAGAAATCTTCATACTCTGATGACGGAGGCAGTATGACCTCTGAAACGTTGGTTAACATCGACCAGACTACACAGCGCAACAACCCAGAAGACAGAAATCTTCATACTCTGATGACGGAGGCAGTATGACCTCTGAAACGTTGGTTAACATCGAACAGACTACACAGCGTAACAACCCAGAAGACAGAAATCTTCATACTCTGATGACGGAGGCAGTATGACCTCTGAAACGTTGGTTAACATCGACCAGACTACACAGCGCAATAACCCAGAAGACGGATATCTTCATAACTAATTTTACAGATCTCATCTGAATGGCATATTCATTTCAAAATGAGACACAAATTCTCATTCAGAAACAAATGGCTTACGAGCCTGTGCCCATGTCATTAAGACCCGTGATACAAGAAGCAATCCATTCTCAATCTCAACAGGCAGAGGTGAGTGGACTCGGCCTTGCTATATTTGCTTGATCAGTATTACAGTAATAATGATGAAGAGAAAACATACCAAGCATTTCTTGCTGAGCGCACAATATCCCACTGTAGCACATATGAAACTAAATTACTGATAGGCAATCTAATGTCAGTAAGCAGCTCTCCAGGCTGGCATACTGAGAAACACAAACAATCCATAGGCATAATAATTCACTACCTAATAAAATGCTGATGTAAGAGTATTTCGTTATGCCAGTACAACTCTTGTACTGAGGTTTCCCCACCTTGGTCAAAATGCACAGGCTCCTTACTATAAAATATATCCAACTTAAAACCAAAATTTTGCCTACTAGTGTGTCATTTTTTGAAGTGTCTCATGACAACATGGTCACATTCAAAATACAAATTTTATCCGGCGCAACTCCATATTTTTTATACTTTGTATGCAATCTTTGAAGGGGATGCTACTAATCCATATGGGGATCAATATTTTAATAACAATTAAACCAGAAAATTAATCATATACTCCATAATTCTTGTTGAAATGGAACATTGTTTTCACTTGTATCGCAAAAGTTTAACTTGCTGCCCACCTTAGCCCATATTAAATGAAATCATGCAACTTTTGAAATGAACACCAATTTGGCAGTTTCCATCGTTCTTAAGCAACGTATGCTAACCACAAACAGAAACGATCATTTTCACACAATCTTGCTAAACTGAGTTAATTTATTAAACTAACAAACTGAAAAACTTATAATTAGAGACCAACTATTAACTACTTGACACATAGCTTTGTACTGTTTGTGCATACTATTCTGTATGTTACTTAAGATCAGAAAAGAGGAAGGCATCAAGAGAGCACTTATGTAATTCTGAACTAAGACGTTTCCCTACTCAGATCACAAATCACTGCTTCCAAGGATACCAGTAAATATCTGAGGTGTCAACAGAAGTAATGTGAACAATAAATATCAGCTGAAGACCAGACATCAAGATGAATTTGTACTTTCGCTGTTCAGAAATGGTCACATCATTTTCAAAACAGGCATTCGGAACATCTGTTCTAAACCCTTCACCTGACTCTACCTGGCCATCAGTATGTCAGACTCATCCACCTATCGTACTTGGATAAAACTACACAAAACTCCATTTATTGAGAAGTCAGTAGTCGTTCAGCTGGTCAAGAAATTCTGTGAACGTAAAGTCTCTGAAATCAAATTTCATTGCGATTTTAAATGCAAAACACGTGAGCTCATACTCATTAACGCCAATCATAGAAATGTACTCTCCCAGCTTCCTACTAGAGGTAATCTAGTCACTGTAACTACATTTTAATATCTCACACTTTGGGAGAATAAAAGAGAGATGCTATGTAAAAGCTATTATGAATTTAAATGCATAACAGTTGGTATGTGTTAAAGATGGTCAGAATTCATACAACGCATGTAATACAATTCCCAGTCACAAACTAACACCGGAATTGTCACTGAATTAAAACTGGCCCACAGAACAGAGCGAGGAGATCCTTCCTAGCAATACCTGGCATTGGTTACCAGTTCATGAATGGTGATTACCACTGTGTTATGTCATCACTGACAAATATGCACTGTTGTGCGCTAAACAGATCATTCATTTTCAGGGCCATAGTAAGCACTTTCATGCAAAGAAAAAAATTGAATCTGACACACATTCTTTACTCTAATGTATCTCGCATACAAACAAGTATTCAGACTGTAACCTAATTTATCTTATTTTATAATCAAAAGAAGGCATAAGATACATGAATTACATATGTGTATGTGTCTCTATATCTCTTGAAAACGAAAAATGACAATTATTAGAGTCTGCACGAAGTCGGTGGTGTTGGGAGATTCGAGGTTCTCATGGCAGTGAAGAGATGTCAACTGTGGTCTTGTGGATTGTGTCACTACATAGCGTGAAGGTGTAAGGTGATCAGTGGCAACGCCGAATACCCATCATGTTCTTCATTTTCTACCTCTTACAACTTTCTGAGGGCAAATAACATTTTTTATGTGGAACCAATATTACTTACAGTCAATATAAGATTCTGTAATTTTGTATAACAAAAAGGATATGGAAAATACACAACTTTAACTCAGATTTTTAAATGTACCAGACAAAAGTTTACCTGAAGATATCCGTCTTCTGGGTTATTGCGCTGTGTAGTCTGGTCGATGTTAACCAACGTTTCAGAGGTCATACTGTCTCCGTCATCATGACGGAGGCAGTATGACCTCTGAAACGTTGGTTAACATCGACCAGACTACACAGCGCAATAACCCAGAAGACGGATATCTTCATACTCACCGCTGTGAGAACCTCAAGTCTTACAAAAGTTTACCTGCACGGACTTCACTATGTGTTTAATTTAAACATGTTTTAATTAGACCAACCAGTTGTATGAGTTTTCTGAATTCAATGAATGTTGAATAATACTACCTACTAACTGAATCATAAGTTTGCTTGAAGCCAAAAATAGTTGATGTACTGTACCAGACAGATGCACAATATCTGATCAGTAGTCAATCAAGTATACTGAAACTCACACAGATGATCCTGAATAATTTCATCTGTATATGGGGGACAGAGGAATGCTGGATAAAATTGTGTACGCAGTTGCTAACAGTGATATTGCATAATTGCTACAGCCACTTTTAATCTCCCTTTTTTTGAATCGATACAGTAATAGATTCCTTCTGCTGCTCTGGTAATTATTCCTCGTACAAAATAGAAATATAAATAAAATAATCCCAGAACATAATGTATTAACTCCAGTTTGTACCAATTCTGATGACTGACAACTTTTGGCAATCTTAACCTCAAAAAATAATGTTCAATGAAAATGGCTCAGTTGGCCTAACATTATCAACCCATTCCACAGCTACTGGTACGCATATTATTATCATTTTCCCCACAGTTCAAATAGAAAAGCAAAATCTACCTTTAGGTGTGGATGCAACTGTTGAAGAGCCAAAGTACATCCAGCACTTCTTACACGAAGCAAAGTGTAGATTAATATGACAAAATTCATAGTTAAAATTAATTTTTTCAACTTCCCAATTCAAGCTTCATCAACCAAATGAAGCAATGTACCATGTGTTTCTTCTCTGTCATAGCCCGTTAGATAAACCATAATGCACACAGTTTGGGGAGGTTCCATCTGCTCATAAATTTTACAGGCATTGCACAAATTGATCTGCATTGTACTCACTAAAACTGCAAAGTGCAAGTAGTCTTAAATACATTTCTATCCTTTCCAAACATCCTTTCGTATGATGATTAAGACAGGATACCAGCCACTTCCCTTAAAGATATCAACAGTTATTTGGATTTTCCCTACCTCGCTGTTACGTAAGGTCAATACGCATTGCATGGTAAAGCACGAGGTGAAATCTGACAACACATCAAACTGGCAAAACCTGTGACTGGAACACTGATCTGACACAACAGTGGTAAACATTTCCTAATCGCTCTGTCAACCAAGTTCCTACATATAAAAGACAAATTTGCTTATTCTACAAACAAATTATAAACCTTTGATTACCAACAGGGCAATTGGCATTCTATGCATGTGACCTACACATGGACCAGAGGTTCTAATACATGAAGAGGAGAGCATTTTCATTTACTAAAGTACTTGATAAAAAGTAATAAACTATAGGAATAAAAAGTGACCAGAGACTCAGAAGAATTAAAATGAGTTCATACATGTATCACTGACATTCAAGAATATAAAAAGGATATTCCCACCAAGTAACAAAATAAGAATTTCATATCTTTTGCGACAGATTTTACAGTCATTATCTAAAACATATTTCCATCATCTTTCTATTTTATTAACTGCATAACTGTTGTTTGTCTGTTCAGTGCATACAGTCTGTCGGCAAACGATTTCAAATGGTTAATATGCGTGCAATCGCATTAAGTATGTTTTAAACAGAAACCATGAAAAAATCAAGTCAGGACAGCTGGCTTTAAGAACCCAAACCTGAGATTTCCTGCATACAACAGTAAAATTATGTATTAACAAGGCAACCAACGCACTTAACACTTTCAATTTTAGAGAACGTCACGTTTAGTATGTGAGAGCCTGGGCAGTTCAGTCGGTATAGTCACTGACTACAGTCTGGATGACTAGACAAGAAGGTAAGAATTTACTCCACAACAATATTCATCTCACATTGCCACTGTAATTACTGAAGCACTTCTGAATCCAGAGTTGGAGAATGTGGCTCCATTGTGTTATCTTTCTGGGCCATCTTAAAATGCCCTGCAAGGTCACTAATTTCACGGCAACAGACAACATGGAAGTGGCCATTACAGCAACTGAAAACTTTTTGACGTAAATACGTCTATACGGAAGGGTCATTTGGCAAAAAAGCGTAACGAAGATGTGTAAGATCCATATCAACAACGTGTAAATATGGACTGACAAAAATGGTTATGTTACCTAAGAAACTAATTGTTATGTCATCTGTTTACTCAGCCTTCAACAATCCGCTTTCATTATTGCGGAAGAAGCTGAGATGTGAATCGCTTGTAGAAGTGCGTTGTAGACTAGATAATTTTGTGCTGGTAAAAACGTTTTAGAATATCACAAGTTCTTATCTTATATAAGAATTATTACACTACAGTACAATACATTACATTACATTACAGAGATGTATTTACGTCAGATTCTCCGGAACCGTGGTTCCACTGTCAACTTTTTTGTAGAGTATTTACACACAGCTACAACAATACACAAAGAGCCTATGTTAAAAGGGCAACAGACTTTGTAAGTATGTACTAAATCCTGTCTTAAATCTATATATAAGTTGCTGTTAATTTTGTAATTCCAACCAATCCAATGGCTTGTAGATTTCAAGTACTAGTCATACAACTTCAATTCAACTACAATTTCACAACAACGTTAAATGAACCATACCACTAAACAAAACACAAAAGATACTTCAGTAGCTTCTCACAAGCAAATAAACCCAAAGCTTTAAAGTCACAACACTTACGTGAAAAATAAACAAATCAAAGCAGATTATAAGTAGTATAGTTATGTCAAATGGTGCATGTATAACTTTAATCCAATTACCTACGCTACTGAAATACAGATGTCTAAAATATGTGTCAATTCAAAAATACATTTGAAAATTAAATGCTTAACAGGTATACTCATTTTATACCTGATCTGAAGCTTCCACGGTGACTAAGTATAATGAATTCTTCTTGTGCTACCGGCCGTGTAAGGCCCTTTAATGAAGAAAATACTTATGTTTAAAAACTGTCCTCGTCCTCAGGGTCACACCCTCACCCAAGACCGAGGACGAAGATGGTTCTCAAAATATTGGGTGTTTTATTCATTAAACTACCTGACATGGCTGGTAGCCTGAGAAGATTTCATTATACATTTTATACCCTTTATCAACTTTATTCAAACTTAGAATCAGGTCCAACGTTGGTCCTTAATGTTAGACAGAAGGTGGAAATTATGCTTAAAGTCAATGATTAATCTATTTTTACTCCATTCTTCCATGTTGTTAAATGTTGGCAAAATTTATGTAATAAGCTGTCTGCAGCTAACTAGTGATATGGTACAAGAGCCCATTTTGTAAGGAAGGTGTGAAACTCATAGGTCAGCACGACATTAGTGACAGCTTGAGTTGGAAATGTCAAAGTTTGAGTAAGATAAAGTTTGGATATAGTTTGGTTTATTTTACTTTATCTGATGCAATTTTTCATCAAAGTTATGGAAGGTTATTTCAGAAAATATTGGTTTCTGATGTTTATGTTGACATCACACAATTGATGTCCTGTGACTATGTGGAGTATCAGTGACAATAACGACATCTTTATTTAGACTGTCATCACTGAAGTAAATTCCAGTATAAAAATGAAATGGAATGTCAACAGGAAAGTAAAGGTCACAAACCTGACATACAATTTTGTACTGTGACAGGTGGTTTCATACTTTTAACAATGAATGTGCATAATTCAAATACAAAAAATGTACTTGTGCATATTTGTGTGTGCAACAGTCTTTCTGTCATATGCCAACAATATTAACTATACCTTCATTGGGGTACATAACAAGTACCTTACTTCTACCTGGTTAACTATGGGTAATTAAAATGCATGTTAGGGTCTAAAATCATGTCACTTGCGTGCCAACAGAAAATAAAATACTTTCTAGGTTTTGGGATGTGAAAACTGGGAACCCTAAGAGACCTATGTGTATAGCATGCAAAGAAGTACATATCAAGCCTCTTGTAAAACAACGGCAAATAAAGAATCATACCCAAAAGTCAGCAGAATCCCGATCTCTGTGAACGAGATCTTCAAACGGAATATTGCAGTTGGCCACAAAATCATCAGGCGGGATGGCGGCATCGTGGAAAACAGTCAACCCCAGGTTGACGGCGCTTTGGACGTCGTGGACGAAGTACTCGTTCCATACTGGATCGCAAGTCTTGGCCTTTGTTGACGAACGATATAAATGATTTTCATCCACGTCTATCGACACATAAGGATCTATAGGCTGGTCATCAGGTTTCCCAAACGCCATACTATGCCGCGTTTGAAAATCCGTAGGTCTCAACCCGCAAGCCTCGCATATTTTCACCCTTACGGTTCCAGTGAACATTGGCGTCGTCTGACCCACAACTCGAACAAAACTCTTCAGCAGATCCGGCAGCCCACTCACGTAACTAAATTATATGTCAACCGCATAGGGAAGCTGTTGAAATTTCTTTCAAAAACAAGGCTTTCTTGACAGCCATGAAGGTCGATTTTGATAAAAATTCACTGCACTCTAATTAGCTATCCCACAATGCCTTTCGTTACGTCACAACCAACATGGCGACAATTGGCAGACTGGTGGTGCGTAATTTAACTACAGATTTTGGATTTAAAACAAATTACTTGTGCTTGTTGAAGTAAGTCACATGCCTGAACGTTTTATAATTATTGTCTCTGTTGCAGTTGTACTATTCATAGACGTGCCACGTATTCATTTGCGATACAAGGCTATTAGTTTACAGTGATTCTTGGAGACATGTAGGAACTTATAGAATATGCGGCATTCGCGACATCTATGAATACCTTCATAAACTAGCTTCTTTTGGATCGATTTTAATTTCAGAAATTACAAAATTTTGACCGTCTTCGAAAAAAATAATACCTCAGATTATTCAGTTATTTTTAGAAACTCCTTGGAGTTGGAATCTAGCTATGCAATCAAAGTCATACACAAACTAAAATTGGTGATTCAGTATCGGAACATAATCGTGATAATTTACTGATTGTAAAATGGTATGATGAACTGTTTTTTGTATTTTGGCCAGTATTGTTAAAGTAACGAAAACAAAGATGCTAATTGTGTAGACTTGCGCATGCGGCTCAGAGAGAACCAAGTAAACCACTTTTGGTTAGGAAACGTCCCATTCAAGACAGATTGAGATATAGAGTAATTAAAATGAGATTAAACAGGGTGGTGAACAAAAAATTTGGACCCAAGATTGTTCAGTAAGAATGACAGCATGAAGTGAATAACTAATAGGCAGTTCGGGATTTAATTTGTGATATATTTCTAGAAGCTTCCTTATTCCAATTTTCATGTCTTTTCTCACTCCAATGCACATATTTTCTTGTGTGGTTGCTCATTTCCACCAAGGGCTTTCAAAAGATACTGAAAAAGCATCTCATCTGGGTAACTTTAAGATAAGGGCAGAAACCTTTTTCACGAACAGCAATAAGCTTTGCAATCCCTCATGGAAAAAGAAGTTCTTAAATATTACAAGCAAATTATCCATATCTGGCTTCTTCTGGATGTTTTTAATTTGAAGGAACTCCCACAAGCTGGACCCAGCCCCTTTGTTATCAGGCATATAAGAATAGAGTAGAATTTATTTACATTCCATAGATCCTTTATAGGCCTAAGCCAAGGATGTAGAACAGATCATAACACAAATACAATACTTGTTTCTATATAAATACATAATTATAACAGCTATTTATAGATTTTTGGAACTGCAGTATTACAGCAAAATTATTATGATGAGAAACCATCATCATTAACCTCAAATCTTACATTATTGTTACAAGTGTTTATAAATTCTTCTACTGAGTAGGAGTGAGATAGGAGATACTCTTTTAACCCTGGCATAAACATTTTTATAT
The DNA here is from genome assembly GCF_977971745.1 of Zootermopsis nevadensis. NCBI lineage: Eukaryota > Metazoa > Arthropoda > Insecta > Blattodea > Termopsidae > Zootermopsis > Zootermopsis nevadensis. The sequence continues at coordinate 1,388,174 of NW_028259145.1, forward strand.
TCTGGTTTAACTTTTGATAGCAGGTGGAAGATTATTGAATAACTTCCAGTATAGTAAACTCCTTTTCGATATTTACTGAGGTTAGAATTTGGCACACAAAGGTTGTATCTGTATCTTGTTCTTATATTGTGGATGTCTGAATTTGTTTGAAATTTTTCCATGTTATCCATTACAAATGATAATATTGAGAGCAAGAATTCAGTGGGTGATGGAATAATATTAAACTTCTTAAATAATTCCCTACAAGAGGCTCTCCTCTTAGTGCCTGCCATTATTCTAATGATCCTCTTTTGAACGTAAAATACTTTTTTGGTGTCCGTTGAATTTCCCCAGAAAATGATTCCATGACATGATTGAATGGAAGTAATACATCTATGCAGTTAGTATAAATGCAGTTAAGAGCCTGAAGAATTATCTGAATAACTTATTTATCTTCATATAGTACATGTGGGAAACATTGAGGCCACTAGATTGAAGAAGTATGAGCTGGGGAAGTTGTGTTAATAAAATGACTGGGACTGATTCCTGATTATAAGCATTGGAGTGAATCAGAATTATAGAAAATTTAAGGAAAACTTCAAACTGAAATAATTTTTAAATTAACATAAGAAGGGAATAATGTATACTTATCAGACTCTGTAGGCTCACAAAATTTCATGGAATTCCAAAGAGGTTATGTCAACTGCTATATTTTATTTGGAATGATCTAGGAGGATAACATTAAGATTTGTGAGAAGTTGATGGAACTGGATGTCTTATGTCCAGTTGTGGTTTTTTTTGATATTAGTAGTGCTGAATCTTCAAGTTCTGCTTCCATAGTATTAGTTTGTTAATTAGCCAAGACTATATTACAGAATTGGGTTATAAGATATGGCAGGTTTTTACCTAAATATGTTGTGCCTCGTCACATTACCCTAAATTATGTAAAATGTTTTCAGACTCTGTGCCACTCCATATTCTCAGCTGATGTCAACAGCCCCAAATACCAAAGATAGAGCTGCATCTGATGCACTCCATATCAGTGACAGCTGCGTAAAACGTTTGAAAGAAATTGCAACTGACGGTAACTTTTTACGGGTTATGGTTGAAGGAGGCGGTTGTTCAGGATTCCAGTACAAGTTTGACCTGGAGAAGAGCATCAAAGACGATGATATGTAAGCAATGCATATAGTTTATATAACGGTTATTTATTCACTCACATAATGTATTATGAAATGGCCAAGGACTGAATGTTTCAATACAGAATGTGATTATTATTTAGTGTTAGAGGGAACTTGTGTCGGATAAAAGGTATGCTCTTAATTTAAAAGGGCAGATAATTATATAACCAGACTGATGTTTCTGTACAGCATCTGGCAACGCTGGTTAGTTGGCGTACGTTGAATTATGTGTCTACAGGATTCTGCAGTTTAATATCACACATTCCTTGGGATTACCTTTGTTACTGGAATAAGTCATTAGATACCTGGGTAATAAATTGTTACAACAAATCAATATATATTTTTTTTTACAAAAACTGCAGAGAAATGCAACTTACATTTAGAAATTGTTAAAATTTATGCAGTAGGAACAATGAATAGAACATTGGCTTTTGTGTGGGTTAAACAGTTTTAAGATTGCAGAGATGTAACAGATGACAGAAGAGTCCACATCAACTGTTTTGGTGGTGTCAAATGAAATGAGGCTGAAAAGTCTGTTTCAGTAGCAATGTTTCTCATTTACTTGTTATATTTTTCACTGGAATGTGTTTTACATTAAGTGATGTACTTAGTTTGGAAAATATTAAGTCAGCTACATACTTAGGTTTGCAGTAACATTTTTAGTGAATTCTCAGAAGTTTTTTAATTCCTGAGAACCATGTTGACTTAATTTTTTCATAGTTTTTTCCTCCAACAAGAATTTTTATTACACATCTGTTATTGTGAAAATAGATAGTTGATCAGTTCCTGTAAAAATTCCAGTACTCTGTCTGTAAGTTTCGTATTTATTACTATTTCTGTGCCTCCCTGCATTTTCTGGTAAAATCACTTGGCACTTTCCAGGCATATGTTTGTTGCTTACTTTGGCACTCAAGGGGTCAAATTAACTTTGTATCTTACGACATTCTCAAACAAGAACGTTACTGAAGATGACTGTCTTCTGGGATGTTCTGTCATGCAGCGTGGTAGAAGTTTACAAAAATTTCAGAGGTGCTTGGTACCTCCATCATCAGGGTCATAATGACCCTGAGGATGGAGGCAGCAAGAACATCTCAAACATCAGTAAATTTATACCAGACAACACAGTGTAACATCTCAGATGACATTCATCTTCATATTTATCACCATGGGAACATGAAATCTCACTAAAAACATTATTCCTTAGCATGAAGCCAACATTTGCTGGCAACTTAGAGAACACCTAATATTCATACACATTTCTTTCACTTACTATCTGATATTCTTTACACAGAGTCTTCAACGCAAATGGTGTAAAAGTTGTAATAGATGAGACATCACTAGAATATGTTCGCGGTTCAACAATTGAATACCATCAGGAGCTGATAAGATCAACCTTCCGTATAGTCAACAACCCTCTTGCAGAACAGGGTTGTTCCTGTGGCGCTTCTTTTTCTATTAAAATAGACTAAGTAGAAATCATTGGACTGTTTAATTATTTATTTGTATTGTATATATTATGAAATGATTTTTGTTGTTGTATTGCATAGAATAAATAATGCTGTATTTATTAATGTGTATAACCATATAAAATTTTAAAAAAAAATATAATTTCCATTATTTAGCTTTAAATTGTTTTGTCATGCCTCAGCACTCCGCCCCTCCTGCTCCTCAGTGCTTCCAAAATACTCCAGAATTGATATCCTGAGCTCCTCAATTATGTTTACCAAATAAGATCTGAGGAAGAATAAGTAAGCGGCCACCTGACTGTATTAACTCTGAAAGCAGATAGTATGTTAACTAATTAAAGTGTCATGGTGGAGGAAGGAACAGATTCACGTGGTGGGCTTGTACAGTGCATGCAGCAGTCTTTCTCAAAATGCATTCTTTATACAGCGTATCTTTATCCTATCCTGACAGTTGTCTTCAAATTCAAAAACTAAATCCAAACTTATTATTGATAATGATGGCTGTGCCATTATAAATAAAGTTATATAGTTTTTCAATCAAGAATAATGAAGTGAAAATTTTAACATAAAACATGCCAGTGCACCAACAGGAAAATCAAAAGAACTATATATAAAATAAGAAAAGAAGCCAATATGGCAAGCATCGGTGGAGAAGTGATATTTCACATGTGAAAAATACTAAAGATGATTACTGGGCAAGTAAAGTAAAGCTGTCCCAGTATACGCCATGTAGGCGCTTGGGGTGAGAGGTGGTATAGCTCCTATTCATTCTTGACCTCGGCACTAGATGGGGTGAACGGTTGGCATGATGCCCTGACCGTACTCTACGTACAGGAAAGGACCCCTGTACCCATTGGATAGGAGGCTGGGTGGGCTCCAGAACTGGTCTCGACACAGAGGCTACAGGAAAAATTCTTTGTCCCCCATCGGGATCAAACCCCGTTTGTCCAGTCCATAGCCAGTCACTATACTGACTGAGCTACCCGGCTCTTAATCAGCTGTTACAATACTAAAAGTAATGTTTTAAAAACAACCAGACTAATTTACCATCACCACAAGAATCTCACATAAAGGAAAAGAATATTTGCAGTGTTGAGCTTGGCTGAGGTATAGCATGATGAAAGCTGCATGACCTTGTATTGTTAAAGAGGCATATTCTCTGTCGCTTTTTTCACTCCGACATATGCACAAAAGCACAAACTGGCACCTCTATTCAACTGGTGAATCTATCAGCTTCCCCCGACACATACAAAGGTGACCAAATGCCGTGGTAGGCGAGCTTCACAATTCACATAACACAGTTCAAGCAAACAGAGCTTTTATTGAATGGAGAAGAGAGAACATTTATATTTTCCAGAAACGAAGAACTAGCTCAGAAGCAGACATTTCCTACTGAATGAGATGGACATTAAGGCTGCGAGGTGAAATTAAAGAGATTAACAAAGAACAGTTTTGACCATTACATCATAAATGCATTGCATTCTAAGGTGGATACTACGAATTTAAAATGAACATGTTCATAAGGAAGGTTAAATATATCACAGTGCTGTATATATACCTGGCTTTTTATTCTTTGAAGTATTTTGTATGTCTTAATTTGTCTTCTTGGTTCATTTAACGGATACTTCAGCATAACAGCATGATTTCGTTTTACAACACTTTTGTGCTTTTCTGTTTACAATAAGTTGCTACCTTTTCAAAGCTTTTATCAATTTGTAGGCCTCTTCAAAGCCTTTTGCAACCCAAATTTTTTCAAATGCTCTTCAAACCAATCCTAAACTACGCTCACGCTACAGAAAGTTGTATGTGATTAAATGACCAAATTTTTTTTTTAGAATTGTTGGATAAATTATTTACAACTGTTCAATATGGGCCAATGTCAGTTTTCTGTATTATTACAGTTCTCGCTGGTAATGTAAACGCACGTTCTACAAGAGCAAGACTTACATTCAAGACACACATTCACCACTCTTGGAATGTCTGCAGCCACTGTTTTACCTGAGTTGTTCTCACGGGCATGTCACATACACTCCTTTTGGTTTGTCTTCAACTTCTCTATTTCTGTCTACCCTTCCGACTAGACTGAAATAAAACGCGCTTGAATCAGATAAATTCTCAATGAAGTGTCGGTAATGTCAGTCCACGACACAAACAAAATGCAAAAACACTGTTCTAGAAAAGTATGAATATACTAAATTTCTTTAATTTCATTTCAATTTATAATATGATATTTTCAAATTAAGAAAAGTGCACAGAAAATGTGAATGATATGTGAAAATGGACTTCTGGAAAATGTGGGGTATCCCTAACTCACATGTCCACAGAATATAATATCGATTATGTCAATACGAAAATATTTCAAAAGCACTAACTTACTTCTTGTTACCACTACTGCCATACTGGCATTTTATCAAATTCCATATTTTTATAGCCATGGATCTGCTTTTGAGATACATTAAGCAAAGATGAAAAATCCACATTGCTTGACCAAAAGGAATAATGCATGAAGCAGAAATATTTTCAAATTAGTACTCAATGGCAACACATGAGACATGCCAGTCTCTCTGAAATACAGATTCTGTTTCTGCTTCCTATACACTTGAAAACAACCACAATAGGATGCATAAAAATGGATATCGACATCTCTAATGGCTCATCAACTAAATTATTCACTCATTCAGAATACGGAATTAATTTGAAATTGGGATGACCAACTTAACTTCACTCCAACAGAACCTGAGTTTATGACCAGTTGAGCTGAATATTCAAGTCTGTTTCAAATATTAAAAGACGTGTGTTGGTATGACCAAGACAAAGAATAGCTACCAGTCTTCCCAGATGAAGGTAGTAAAAGTATTTTATAACTCTACGAAATATCTCACCCATTAAGAGAATTTGAATTTAGCTGATGACGGATACAAAGTACTTACTTTATTAGTCAGCTGGTATTTCAGTTGATCAATTTCATCCCGCTGAACCGTCAGCTTATCATTCATGTTGGCTAGATGCTCTGACATTATACTCAGCTGCATCTCATAGTTTTGTGTGGTAATTTGCAGGTCTTCCTGCAACTTTGTACCAAGATCTTGCATTTGCTGTAGACTAGTTTCTGCCTGTAATTTATTTTGAAGGCATAATTCCAGTCGATTTTGTAATGCCTGGCACTAGAAGCGTAAAAGAATAAAAGAACTGTCAAAAAACATTTACAGCTTGGCAGACAATTTGTTATAAATATGAAATATGGAAATAAACCGAGCGTTCTCTGATGTGAAAACCTCGTGTCGACTAAAGAATTAGTCAGCGTGCAGTTTTTACTCATTCAGATGAGAATAAGGCCAACATATAATCGGTATGATGTGATAAAATTGTACTGTGCACAACTACTTCTTTTAACGGATGGTTTAGAATCAATATTAACTTCCTGATTCCTCCTTGAAAATGTTACAGTAGCTCAACTGCTTAAAAATCCTGCTTCAAAGGAACACTGAGGTTCATTAATATGCTCGTTGGACACTACCATGAGCCATTTCAATCTATTTCCATGCTTCACACATTATTTCTCTGATATTCAGAGGTCCTTCTCGAAGGTATCACCACCTTGTCGAAGGCAATCTGCCAGGTGAGGAGGCTTGCGTGCTCAAATGACCCTTAGGGCTATGCCGGGCTGAGCTTCGGCTCATGGTAGGGTCACCCAAGCCTGACAGGTCTAAGGAGATGCGCTAGACTAAGAGTGATATCCTGGTCCTCCAGGTTGGGGGTTGGGTGTAGGGCTAACAACCTTTCACCTTTAAAAAAATATGTGTTACGAAAAAATCAACCAAGCCTCGGATCAGGACGGACTCTTTGGCATGACCACGGCAATTGAAAAAGGACATGAGATTTGGTACTTGGGAGGATAATCTCAGGCGGGATCTATGGGAGATAGGAGTTGAAGGAAACTGGATTTTGTTGGCCCAGGACAGGGTCCGGTGGAGGGCTTTGGTTAATTCGGTGATGAACCTTCGGGTTCGGTAAGCCATCTAGTTAGTTAGTTAGTTTAGATATTCAGAGGTATTCCATGTGGCCACGTTCATTTTTCCTTAAAGTTTGCCAAACCAAAACATTGTATTTATCATATCTCCCATATGATACATGTCGAACCCACATCATCCTACTGACTGGATCACCCTAACACTGATGAACAGTACAAATTAAGTAGCTTCTAAATTTTTTCCATTCTTCTGTCACGTCCTCTTCCTTAGGTGTAACTATTAATTTTATTATTGCAGAAGTTTATCACTCGATTTAAACAGTGAAGCAGACAGTACTCAAGCAGAACGCTGAAATATATGTGCAAAGTATATAAATCAAGTTAGTACTGACCTCTGCAGCAAGAGTACCACCTCTGGTTTCAGCACTCTGACATGCTGCCACCAACTGGTTAATGCGACCTGTCAAGTAATTCTTCACTTCCAGTTCACGAGCCTCTGCTTCGGCCGCGAACCCAAGTGGAGTCTCCAGCCGACCGAGCTACAAGTGTGCAAAATACTCCACAAGTTCATCATCGGTACAAAACACCAATTCCTCTTTCTATAACATATCTTAACAACGTGCATTTTGTCCAGACATAACACAGGGCTGCCAAATGCAAAACTAAGTAAAAAATCTTCTATCCTCTCCTGAAAAACCGGCTACATGGATCGGATAATAGGGGAAGCCATCAAAATCGAACTACATCCCGATAACTTTAACAGGGAAGATGGACTTCACCTGAGCCGGTCCTGGAAGCCTCTTATTCACACACTTCGAGGACTCCGAGAGCGAGCAAGAGTGCGCCGCCAGAACCAACCAGACCACTAACATGGCCCCCCTTTTCAGGGCCCTGATCCATCCAACCAAACTCAACCTTTCTCTCTCTACTTTCTCTCCATCTCCCACTCTCACCCACGTGCTACCATTGGTCCACTCCCATGCCTGCTCCCATTGGCTCGGGGTAGGCTACACCTTTCACTTTCCGGCCTATAAACCTAGCACCTCACACCCTATTGGCATATTCATCACCCTGATGACGGAGGCAGTATGACCTCTGAAATGATGGTTAACATCAACCAGACTACACAGCGCAACAACCCAGAAGACGGAAATCTTCATACTCACCGCTGTGAGAACCTCAAGTCTTACATATAAAAAATCTTTGTCCGGAAATTATTTTGCTGCAGAGATACGAGTTATTCACTTATTTTATTATCCTGTATCAGGTGCTGGGGTTGTAAAGCACTGAATGAGATGGTATGACCACCACATGTGAATCATGATAAATGTGAGTGGAAGCAGCTGTGGCCTATTTTGAGATACTTGGGGAGATAATGAGGGACTCTGGAAACTCATGAAAAGCTTGTCGGGACATCAAAGATTCAAATGGTTCTCTCCAAACTATAACTCTCACTCTTCGTACCGCTGAAAATTCTGATCATGAGCTTAACTGTTAATCCGCATAAACTTACAAGGTTGGTTACAGTTGCAGGATCCATAGGTGGTGGTTTATCGGCTTGTGAATCGTCACTATGAGGCGTGGTGCTTCCACTGATTGACTGTATCTGTCCTTCCAAATCCTTCACTTTCTAGCAAACAAAAGGAATGCCATGTTACATAATACAGCCTGTAACAGTACACTGTTGTCAGTTTTCATCACATAACACAGTTTCGCACTCACTTTGCAATGAAGAAGCTGCAGTAGTTGATACTCCAGTCGCCAGTGCTCCTTATCCTGCTCCAGCTTTGTAGCTCGTTGCCTGCAGCTTGTCAGCTGCTCATTCAGTGAATCACAACTCAATGCATTGATCTTCACCTCTTCATGTTCTTGCAAGGCATCTTCATATGGAACAGATGGAGACTCCTCCTACAACAAATATATAAAGAATAAATCTGGTCCCACCTCTTCATTAAGCAATTTCACATAGGTTACTTTGTGTGAAGTACAGGTCATAGTGAACTAATTATATATTATTTAGTGTTCTGTCTGACGACAGGTCCATATGAACAGGATCCTTCGATCCTTTTCTCGGACTGGGACCTGTTCATATACGTTCTTGGCAGATGATCCAGAAGTGGTTTGCCATTGCCTTCTTCTGTGTGTGAATGGAGTAATTGTTGGGATGCCACGGAGGAAAACTCCGCGTTGCCTAGACCACGGCCTTGCCCAACACAAGTTATAAATTCGGGCACCGCCGGGAATCGAACCCGAGACCCCCAGGATTACAAGGCCAGCGTTCTAACCGCTAGACCACCATGGCTACAGTGAACTAATACACACCAAAATTAAATTTAGTCACAAATATTCATGCAGACAGAATCATATTAAATAGAAAAGAGATCTGAGATTCTCACAGAAGTGAAGATGTTGATCGTGGTCTTTATGGTTGTGACGCAGTATGGTCTTATATGTTATTACCGATGTTTTTGAGGAAAATATTGCCTTCACATGTAAAAGCACACAGTGTCACAACCGAAAAGACCAAAACTAAAATTGAACTGATATTTCACCTGATCCAAATCCACAATTACAAGTTACCTGATCGAGAGAACTGACATACAGTGCTGCTCTCTTCTTAAATCCTGAGACAACAGGATGCATGGTTCCAGTACTTGACACTACTGAAACAACTACTGCACCTGTCATTCTGCATAACTCTGCTCGACTGTCAGATAACACAGTAGCCAACTGAAACAGTGAAACACTTAAAAACCTCTACAGAGAACAGCCACAGATTTCATATTACCAACTTCAATTTGAACTTAATTATAAACTTAAAAATCCCTTTATTTACTACCATTTATTTATTTTATATTACCTTATTAATACAAAATGTCATGAAACATATTCTTAAAACTGCTGAAACTTTTCCACTTGCGCTCATTTTGATACTTAAGTAACACAGAGTAAATTTACTGCACTTGTCAAGTACAGACTGACTGATACTGAAACCAAACACAGACTATGAATTTTTGTTCAGTACATGTAACAAAGGTCCCGCGCCGTAGCCGCGCGGTCTGAGGCATCATGCTTCGGACCGGCGATACGGAATGCGCGCTGGTTCGAGTCTCGGGGGAGAAGAAATTTTCTCATGAGCTTTCGACCAGTGTATGGGACCGGTGCCAACCCAGCATCGTGAGGAAATTGGTGAGCTACAATGAGTAGCGTAATCCGGTCAGGAAAGCTAGCAATGGCTGTGGGTTCGTCATGCTGACCACACGTCACCCTATATCTGGTTGGATGATCGTTCACCTCTGCTTAGGCATGTGAACGTGAGGCCAGCAGTCAAGCTAGTCGGCTTTGGCTCTCTGGAGCTGTTACGCCACAGATTTAATTTCAACATGTAACAAAGAATTTCCAGCAGATAATATGGAGAAAAATTCTGAAGTTCACATGTATTTATCACCTTAATCCAGTAAAATAGTTATTGCAATATGTTCAGGAAACATATTTGTGTGTGAAATAACCTAAAGAAACAATTTCTGTAGCAATCACTTGCAAAATTTTTACACTGGCTATGTGTACATTTGAACTACAGGGATTTAAGAACGTTTCCCTACTTAACCAGCGTAAACTTCAGAAATCCTGTAACTGCTAAAATACACTTTCTTGGGGAAACAGCAAGAGAAATGCAAAGACAGAAATTGAAATGGCAGACACTCAAATGTAACACTGTATTAGACGTAACAGCACTGAACAATCTAGCTCAAGTGATAATATCTCTGACTTCTATTTGGGAGGAACTCAATTCACATCTCTGTCATGACTGAGGGTTTTTTCTCATCTCTTCCATGCAAATGCTGGGATTGCATCATTAAATAAGCCGAAACTACTTTCTTTCCAGTCCTTCCAAGTTCAACAAACATTATATATTTTTCCTATCATATGACACAAAATCCATTCTACATTAAAAGTGGGACACCTCTGGTGCTGCCAGAATAATATTATGCTGTCAACATTGACAAATTATATGAGCTTTGACGTTCTTATAGCAGAGGAGATGTCAACGCTGCTCTTCTGGGTTGTAATTCCATATGTTTCTTTGAAATGTTGGTATCTACCTACAAATCCACATAGTATTACAACACAGAAGACCAGCATTAACATTTAAAATACTTATGCATTCTTTGCACAAAGTGAATGGTGAGAATGCAGTATCCGCTGGTCATGTCCATCTGTCCAGTTAATTCAACTCAAAAATCACTGGACAAATTTGGATGAAATTTAATGTGGAGGTTTTACTATTCTGCATGACCTCAAACTTTACTTTCGAATAGCCCACAAGCGGTGATAACAAATGACGGATGAGGAGGTAGAATTGAGGTGCTGTGATGTGGTGGTCACAGTTGGAACTATCAAACAAGACAGATTTAATACCTCTAAATGCACATTGCATAGAATGCATAAGGATATTACGTGTATCCTGGTATGGAATACACTTTCCAAGATTGTTATTCTAACCTTGCCTGTAGCTGATACCATAGCTCCTAGAGATTTTACTAAGCACTCATCTGTTGCTCTTAGTCGATCAGTAGATGTCGGCATTTCATGCTCTAAGTTACTCTTCTGACTGTATGCTCGAGATAAATCTGCAACCATTTATGAAATCAGTCAGTACCATTTTATCATACATTCTCTTGAAAATAAGCGTAAGGAACAAATTATATTCAAGGATGGATGAAAAAAGACACATGTTTTGTAATTCTTAATAAAAGTCTTGAAAAAGTGAGTGGTCTGGATAAATATTGCCCATGTAATTAGCCCCACTGACAGTCAAGAATCAGTATCAACATTTACAATTTGATTATTATAGTGTAACTGTTATTCTCAGTTCTTTAGTTAAAACTATAAAAGGCCCTGTCATTACAAATAGCTGTTGTTGTTGTTTCCTTTATTTCCATACACACCATTGTAGCCCTGCCCCCACCTACCTTCCCGTGCTCTTCACCAGTCTCTATTCCTCTTTCATACACAAAAAAACCAACAGATTAAGTATGACGGAATATGTGTATAATAGAAATTAATATGTGGAGATTGAGTAATTTAGAAAATGAGATACTGTATTAATTACAAAGCAAGAGAAGCCACAAAAACAATGAAAGGAAATAAATTTATACATAGTCACTAAAAATTATCTGTGTGATTTCAAACACTGATTATGAATCAATTGAATAAAAATTTACTTGGATATTATCCATCGTCTAGTAAATATAAAACGTAAAACGACGTTTCGGAGATGGGACTCTATCTCCGTCTTCAGGTTCCTATACAGTTGGGCCCACTAGATAGAGCTAATCCCTATCTCTGGACCGTATAGGGATTAGCTCTATCTAGTGGGCCCAACTGTGTAGGAACCTGAAGACGGAGATAGAGTCCCATCTCCGAAACGTCGTTTTACGTTTTTACGTTTTATATTTCCTAGACGATGGATAATATCCAAGTAAATTTTTATTCAATTGACTCTTCACCATCGTCAAGAAGTTTTAGATTTGATATACTGATTATGAAGCAATTAACAAGGATAAGTTGAAAATCAGACCATAGGAAAAATGAAGAACTAAAGAATTTTTTCCTTGTATCCTACCAGACATTTTGTAGCATATAATTATGATCTCTTCCAATAGCACTACTTATGCTTTCCTTTCAAGTGTCCAAAGTTTTTGGTACTGCCAGAACAAAAACTTTATTTTTGATATAACCCCACAGAAAAGAACCAAGGGTGAAGGTGGTAGAAAGGAACTGTGATCCTCCCACCCAATCCAGCAACCCCGATGTGTTTAAGGTAGGTACGAGGACGTTATCTGTCTACAGGAGATCATACAGAGTGAATAAACATACCTTTCATAGATACGTGTAGAGCCTTCAGGGCTTCAGTTAATTCTAATAGGAACCTCCTCTGTGAAGAAGGTGGATGCTGACAAGCACGCTTACCTGAACAAGGATACTATATTTATAGATATTCTGTAACACTTTCCTGACTTAAATGCTTTAAAAATTTCCTATATAAACAATTGTTAGTCCTGGCCTTACTACCCAAAAGCATCTGCATTTTCAGCTTGTCCCCAAGCGACATACGTTGGAGAATTGACTAACTTCCTGACTTATAAATTCTAATTATGAAAAATTAGATATTGCCTTTTTCTAACTACAACATGGAATTTCTTAAAAAAAAAATTATGGCACAGCACACTGGTTATTAAATGCATAGAGACAGAATGTCCCAGCAAAGCTCTAATTCACCCCAAAATTAATATCTATCAACACTTACTTTGTGCAGCCAGCAGCTTAACGTAAGTGCTGAGCTTGACAAAGTGAGCTGTGAGTTCAGCTGTATGTTGAAACACGTCGCTATTGCTTGCCTTCAGCACTTCAGTGCAAGTAGACAATGAACTTTCTTCTTCAATGCTAGAACAAAACATGTAAAACCACTAAACTAGGCATAATTAACTATCATATGAACACTGTACTTCACTGAATAATTAAGAAGCAAATTTACAGAAACATACAGGATGAACTTTTAAATATTTCTAAAGCACACAGTGTTTATGAATGAGCCGGGATAGCTCAGTCAGTATAGAGACTAGCTACGGGCTGGATGACTGGGGTTCGATCCCCGACGGGGGCAGAGGATTTTTCCTCTAGCCTCTGCGTCCAGACCGGCTCTGGGGCCCACCCAGCCACCTCTACAATGGGTACCGGTGTCCTTTCCCGGGGGTAAAGCCGGCCGGGGCGTGATGCTTACCACTCACCCCCATCTAGTGCCGAGGTCAAGGAAGAGAGGAGCTATACCTCCACTCACCCCAAACGCCTACATGGCGTATAGTGGGACAAACTTTACTTTACTTTACAGTGTTTATGAAATACATGGCACCATTTCAGGGACATGTTCTGAGCACAAAGATAAGGAAAAAAGTATGTACAAACATGGGTCCTTAGATGCTTCTTCATCTTAGAGTTACGGCCCATTTTATTTTGGAAGGATGAATATAAAAACAGTGTAAACAAATCCATAGGAAAGCGTTTATTTATAAACTGCCGATCCCAATGTTACAGATTACTGTTCTGACAACAACGAATTACGAAAGACGCTCACGGCACTGTCCTTGTGCGACTGCATGTTTCATTTAAGACCGTTGAAAGTATTCGTAAATTCCAGGCATGTTACGAATCTGCTACATGTTTTTGTCTAGGTGTGGAGTGCCAGTATTCCTCGCGTTTTCTGTTCACACGTCCCTGATGGCCCACTTAGCTGCTCTTTCCGAGGTGCTGCAGAATGAACGCATCTTTACCAGCTGGTCTTTGATTTCACTCGCTTCAATTCCCCTATATCCTGGCACCCACGATACTTGTACAATGTTGGCTATGAAATAGCAAAACGATGTTATTCACAGAAAATTACTGACTGTACCTGAGACAATGATACGGTAACAGACGATGCAGGTAGACTGTGTAAGCTGCAAGTTGGTCAGAGAGTTTGCGCAGTGAAGGCAGTGTCTCCAGACTTAAACAGTTTTCATTCTCAAGTCCAGCTTGGAAGTCAGTGTAGCCTTGCTCAAGGGCACGCAGAAATCTTGCATTCTCTTTCAGGTGGCTGGAAAACTGTACATGAGACTCATAACAATCACAAACAAGATGTTCAACAAAACAAGGCCGGAAAGGCGTACTTTTTGGAGTGTACGGACATTACAAGTGCGTTCTTTGTGCCACATCACATAGGCCAATGCAGTACTAATGTGATCCAAGATCACTTATGCAACAATAATCTCTCTTCCCGCTTTTGTGCAAAGAGATATTACGTACTGTTTCCGGTATTTATTGTTCAAGTGACAAAGTTGGTACAGTTTACCTAGTATAATACATTTTCGAAAATACCACCGTCAATATCAAAGCGCTTTGCAACTCGTGTGAGGACATGGCGCGTTCCTCGCCTGAGTGCACCTTGACGTTCGTTTACGCGGGCGATAACATCCAGTAGGGAAGGAAAATATTGGGCGCCAAATCCAAACTACTGTACAGTGAAATAGCTCTATCTTGGAAACCGTTCGGAATAGGACACATGAACACATACACTTTTTTGCTAGGAATGACCGATACTATGACCTCCTAGAATATTGACCTTTCCTCCTGGGAAACCCTGTATATATATATATATATATATAAAATCATGTTGACATTTACATACAACTTCAAATTCTACAAGGTAAATGGCAGTACTATGAAGCCGAACATGAATGTATTTGTATAGCTCAAGAGTTATCTTGAATTTTTCATTACATGGTAGTGCACAAACATTTGACTACAGTCAAATGACAGCCCAACAGGTTTAAACCATTATTAATCACTCACGCAATTTCACTTATTCTGGAAGGTTTTCATGGTCTGAGGCCCTGTTTCTGAAAGGAATCTGATATCCACTGTTAGTTTCCTAAACCTAACACATCCTCACTAGAGCTACTTTCTATATACGAGGCGCGTCCACAAAGTAAGTTTCCCACTCGTCCCACAGCTAGCAAACCTTATATTGCGCGAAGCGACTGTGCGTACGTGATAGAGCAATGACGTAGCATGGCGCATGCACTAATGGCACCTCCCGCGTTCTCACAGTAGCATCGTTGCAGCTGTTGAAGATGGAGGTTCTTATTCCAGCTCCCGCCGACTGTGAAGTGCGGTCAGTGATAACGCTAGGCCGCACACGGCTCGACGGACAGCAAGTCTCCTGCAGGAGTTCAGCTGGGAGGTGTTTAATCATCCACTCTACAGCCCGGACCTCGCTCCCAGTGATTTCCATCTTTTCCTACACCTCAAGAAATTCCTGTCCGGTCAGCGTCAGCGTTTTGAGAATGACAGAGAGGCGGAGATGGTTGTCACACAGTGGTTCCAATCCCAGGCGGCAGACTTCTACGACACAGGTATTCAAAAGTTGGTCCCACGGTATGACCAATGTCTCAATTCCGGTGGCGAATATGTTGAAAAATAGCTGGACACTTGCTGTATCTGTTGCAATAAATATTTCCATGAAATTGTGTTTTGTTTCTGTAAACGGCCCCAGGGAAACTTACTTTGAGGACGCGCCTCGTACTTTCTATATATTTTCAGTGTGCTTGGCAGGCCTTCCGAGATATCACAGTAGTGCCAACACTAGGTTCCCTCTTAAGCTTAAACATTTGTCTGCTTACCCTTTCATTCACTGGGCTTAGAGTAGTAAATACAGCATGCAAGCGCTGTTCGCTGTATGTGTGGTAGTCAGACAGCGCTGCTGTGAGGTCATGTAAATGAAGTCCTGCCTGTGAAATCACATGCTGAGCATAGATCTGCTGCTTATGGTCATGACGTGGAATGTTCAACTCATTTAGATCCCCACATCCTGTCAATCAATATTACCCTAATTACAATATCTTTACACTACATTCCACACGACGTCTATGAAAGAAAAATTACTCCTTAATACATTATAGTATATGATATATACAGTAAAATGTGTCAATGGTAACGTAAACATAAGAATTTCCATCTGTATGAAGTGTTTATAATGCCCCAAACCATGACTCAAGACTAGTTCTAATGTGATATTCAAATTTGAAATATTTGTGGTCATGATAGTGTGACCTTTTTTTGTGAGTTTTTTGACAAATAATTGTCATGACATTTGTCAGTAGAAAACATGTCATCAAGTGAGGTGTTGTTCACATCAGTTTGTGTCCTAACCAGCCTGTCTTTGAAATCTGGATTAACTTTCTCCCAAAAGCATGGATATTTCTGACATTCCTCTAAAAGAATAATTATGTTGAAACACAGAGTCTTCCATTATTCCCACACATGAAATAAACCTTGAAAAAGTAAAACACAGCCATTCATGTACTGACTGGCATTGCCAAAATGTCATGGCAATGTGACATTACAACAGAAATTTCATTAAAAATCAAATTTGGTTTCATTACGTGACACTGGAGTTGAAACGATGCTCTCAATCTCATGGCATCACGACTTTCAGTTCTCGCAGTGGCGTAAGTCATGGAATTTGATTTCATGACCTCAAATGTCATGACTTTATGTCACATGAAAACGAGCCTCTGGTTTTCTTTGCATTATAATAAATACATTTTGCATTATCCGCAACTTCACCGTCACATTTAATTTACAAATAAAACCGTACACTTCATCTTCTCCCGTAAGAAAACACAGTGCAACTCTTCTTAACAAAATACGTTATTTAAATCTTATTAGAAAAATAAACAGTGTTTAATATGAAACTTATACAACACCCATAAATCGTATTTTATTTATATGCCTTAGCAACAAGAAAAAATATTTTCTATATCAATGCTGGTCTCTAAGTAGTAACACCGAACGTTTCTCCAAAATATCGGTACATACCTACAAGTAAGTCCAATGAAATTACTGCCCAGAAGACCGAAACTTACATCTTCAACGCTGCAAGAACCTCAAATCTAAAATATTTTCTACTTTAATAGAAATATAAACTTCTAGAATCATTTATTTTTTTAATTTCCACTACTTTATGTTAATAATAGAAAATCCTTGTACTACGATCATTGTACTCACTAGAATCTACAAACGGAAGGTGTTGCGCAATGGTAGCTGTTGCTGACTGCAACTGTGTGCCGAGATCCATTTGTATCTGAGACTTCTGTTCTGCTAACAGATTAAGCTGTGTACTACAGTGCTCCAGGGCACTTTCCTTGACGTCCACACTCCGCATCAGCAACCCCTTCTCTTCCTCCAACCTTTCAATCACGGCCTGTCACATCATGTCAGCACATGAAACCAAACCTTCTAGCAAAATTTCTGACACAGCTCAGAAATTAATTTTATGCACAGGTGTTAAAATTCAAATTTAACCAAAAACAACACTAACAGTTTTTTTACACTGTTACATATAAATTATATAATAATATATAAACTTTCTAAAACAAAACGGACCTGAAAGGAATACATTTTGGTAACAAAACTAACTTAGCCATCAATCATTTAGTGGAATCAAACTGTTATTATCTGCTTTTCACATGTTTTATCACATACATGTGTCTGTTGCTCCTCTGTAATTACTGAACTAACTGATGGACTGTTATGAATGTCGATACAGATTACACGGCCGATAAAGGTTAATTTCCTACCACCAATACCAACACTGTGAAAACAACACTTGTATCACTTAATGTGAAAATAAACCTTTGAAAGTATGCAAGGATTTGAAAATAATATTTCTGTAGAATAAAAAATGGCAACACTGCAAAATGAAAAATTAACTCTTGGTTTAATAAACCACTGCATGTGCCAATATATCATAAAAATATCTACAAACTCTCTATAAACTATGTTGTTATACGTTAATATTAATAATCATGGTGACGCTGAAATGCTTCTCGAGGTTATATCTGACAAATTTAAAACAGAATTTTGAAGTGGTGAACATCATGCACAAAAATGGATCGCTAATTTGTATAATTCTTCAACACACACTGAAGCATTTTAAGGTAAGTAAAGCAAAAGTTCTTCATAAAGTAGTTGCAAAAAAAATTAATACTGTGACAAGGTCTGCTGAAAGTTGTATTTTACAGCTTCTAATTAATTTCTTTGATCGATAACTCTTTGGTTTCAGCCTGTAACTTTCCTCTACTACCCCTATCCAGAAGTCTGTCTCCTCTCACCCCTCCAACTATATTTATTTATTTATTTTATTTAGTGTTCTGTCTGAGGACAGGTCCATATGAACAGGATCCTTCCATCCTTTTCTCGGACTGGGACCTGTTCATATACGTTCTTGGCAGATGATCCAGAAGTGGTTTGCCATTGCCTTCTTCTGTGTGTGAATGGAGTAATTGTTGGGATGCCACGGAGGGAAACTCCGTGTTGCCTAGACCACGGCCTTGCCCAACACAAGTTATAAATTCGGGCACCGCCGGGAATCAAACCTTAGCTGGTATTAATGCTACTCAACTTACCTTGTATTTCAGTTCAGCATCACTGTTGACCTCACGGTACTGCTGCAATTCATGTTCCAGCTTCTCAATGCGCTGCGTTAATGATGACATTTCTCGCTCATGAGCAGAATCTTTATCCTGCATCTGTAACAAGTCAGATAAATCTTCTGAGATCATATCACCACCAGCAGTAGTGAAAAGTAAAGTAAAGCTGTCCTACTATACACCATGTAGGCACTTGGGGGGAGAGGTGGGATAGCTCCTACTCATTCTTGACCTCAGCACTAGATGGGGGCGAGTGGTCAGCATGACGCCCCGGCCGCGCTTTACCCCCGGGGAAGGACCCCAGTACCCATTGGATAGGAGGGTGAGTGAGCCCCAGGATCAGTCTGGACACAGAGGCTAGAGGAAAAATCCTCTACCCCCGCCGGGGATCAAATCCTGGTCATCCAGTCCGTAGCCAGTCACTAAACTGACCGCGCTACACCAGCAGTGGTAGCAGTAGTAGTACAGCTTTACATACAAATATTTTTAAATCTTTAACACCAAATAATATGTAGAAAGTCAAGTTTCTAGACCAGCAGTATGGAAATTGAGCATACAAACCATAATTAGTATGTGGTCAAGTTTTAGATGGCACCTCAGTAAAATATCTGGCATAAATTTCAATTGATATAATAATCTTTTGAAATGTGAAAGTAAGTGAGAAAAAGTTGCTGGTCTCCAGGCTGAGATTGGAATCCAATGAGGTGGGAGGATAATCCTTTGTGATGTCATTATCCACGACCTTTCGAGACAACTGATAACATCAATTCCCATCATGACATAACTGCTCATAAGCATATAACTGAAGAATGACTGAACAAGTTTTCTTGAATTTTCGTATTTGGGATTTTGGATGTTATGTCATTGGAGGCTATTCCGAGGTCTTGCCTTTTAATTTCCTTCAATCAATGATACCAACATGACAGAAGGCCAAGCCTGTGAGGCAGGAAGATGATCATCTGCAATGTTCATTATGCACGATCCTCTACGATGACATGCCAATGGAACCATAGTTACCCTTGCTACTATGATTCCCGTGTTTAACAAACTTGCCATATAATGCAACAATTAAGAATTAAAACCAAAATTATGTATTTTCTTTTTTATGGTTACCAAACAACGACAGCGTTCTTCCAATATTTAATCTGACTAGCCAAATCCTTGCTAATATGTCACACGATGTATATATTTGCTACCTTATTAAAGTAAACCTTTAGCTAGTGAATGTAAATAGCATTTATATGTTTTATTTCTGCAGCCAATGTCTGAGACAGCTTCACAGACACCCACCAATGATAACAGACAAGCATTCTCGGTAATCTTCTTCTGAAATTCTTCATCCAACACGTGGTTTGTTAATTCTCTGTTTGGTGACGCTCCAGGACCTTTCGATCTGCCTTTCTTGGGTCGTGCCTGAAATAAGAATTATGCAAGTTTTTGGCTTTTATGGCAAGACATAATTCTATCTCATCCATCTAAGCTAATTATCTTTCTCATACCAGAAGGAAGCTTATAACAAAGTTACAAGTTTCTTAGCCTTCTGAAGCATGATGCTCATGTAAATAGTGTTAAAAAATCAATTGAATAAAAATTTTCTTGGATATTATCCATCGTCTAGTAAATATAAAACGTGAAACGACGTTTCGGAGATGGGACTCTATCTCCGTCTTCAGGTTCCTACACAGTTGGGCCCACTAGATAGAGCTAATCCCCATCTCCTGAAGACGGAGATAGAGTCCCCATCTCCGAAACGTTGTTTTACGTTTTATATTTACTAGACGATGGATAATATCCAAGAAAATTTTTGTTCAATTGACTCTTCACCATCGTCAAGAAGTTTTAGATCTGATATAGTGTTAAAAAATCTTAGAGAAAACACAACAAAGATCAATTGGTTATGTTATTTAGGGAATAGCTGCGCAGACTGAGAATCATAAATAAACAACCAATAAACTCTGTGGGGAAAAGGCAGTTACTGAATGTTAAAGTCATAAATACAGTAAACACTACGCTTTAATGCTAACAACAAAGTTTACTTCTCTGCTTTCAGCATGTCACTTAACAGCATCACTTAAATTAAACACTGACTGCAATCAGAAACTGTTCACGGGTATTCAAAAGAGCCAAATGTGAGTTAACACGAAACAATGAAAAAGGAAAAAAGTTATTTACCTCTTCTTAAAAACTACGAATCGAAATGGTTAATGTGAAGCACTGGTACCTCACGGTTAGTGCAATAATACGCATGATCCAGAAGTTCAAGATTTTGTTCCCCCTCCAATCAATAAAATTAAAAAAAATCAGCATAAGCACCAATTGCTTGAAAGTAAATATTGTACACATGAAATATGATTCATAAAATGAACAATGTCCAAAATAAGCTCAATGCAGGAATTAATTACTGTTATAAACCTGTACATGCAGCAAAAAGTCAAAGTGAGACTGGACTCAGGAGACACCAACAGCGTTGAGATAGGTAGAGGTGTAAGACAGGGATGCTGCTTACCACCAATTCTTTTTAACCTGTACGGGGAATGGCTTGCCAAGGAAGCTCTGGAGGGAACAGGAGACTTCAAAATTGGAGGAAGAGTGATAAAGACTGTAAAGTATGCAGACGACTTAGTAGTATTGGCGAAGGAAGAGGAGGAATTACAGAACATGATGGACAAGTTAGTGGAAACAGGTAGAGAGTATGGAATGGAAATCAACATTGAAAAATCAAAGGTAATGAGGATAGCACCGAGAGCAGAACCATTGAACGTTGTAATTGGAAACCAACAGATGGAGAATGTGGAGCATTTCAAGTACTTGGGAAGCATAGTCACGACGGACGCCCTATGCACCAAGGAAGTAAAAGCAAGGATAGCCATGGCCAAGGCAGCTTTCGTCAAGAAGAGGATACTTCTCACTAGCAAGTTGGGCTTGGAGATGATGAAGAAACTAGTGAAGTGTTACGTATGGAGCAGAGACTTGGACACTCAGGAAGAAGGAACAGAAATACCTGGAGAGTTTCGAAATGTGGTGTTGGAGAAGAACAGAGAAGATCAGGTGGACGGATCGAGTGACCAACGAAGAAGTATTGAGGAGAGTCAACGAGCAAAGAAACATTCTGCAGGCGGTTACACGAAGGAAAGCTAACTGGCTGGGACATATTATGAGAAGGAATGGGTTACTGAGTGACATCATCGAAGGCCAGGTTGAAGGAAAGCTAGGACTGGGAAGAAGACTGACACAGCTAACAACGATCTTAAACAAGGAAAGAAGATGAAGTTTCAGGAGTTAAAGCGAGAAGCCGAGAATAGGGACAACTGGAGAGCTCTTTTTGGGCAGAGCAATGGACCTGTCGTAAGACAGAACACTTAATAATAATAATAATAATAAACTTTATAAATCTATGTTTCTGACTATCCATAAATTAACGTCCAGATTACGGTAACAACGGACTGATAACCAAACATTTTCTTTTTTAAATGCAACTGAAGATCACCTGCCTGCATTAAATCAAGTTCATCTTGAAGTACAGTAACTCTCTTTGTGAGTTGCTGATTACGAAATGTTAAACTGTCCATTTCCTGTTCAGCTTTGCGCAGACTCTGCTCCCGCTCCTTCAGAACATCCCGTAATTCTGAGTTACGAGTCTGCTCTTCTACCACAGCCTTCTTCAGAACATTGGCTTGTGCCCTTATCTGTAAGATGTGAAAACAATAAAATAAAAATAACAAACTTATAAAACACAGTTTGTTTTCATGTCACCTTCATACGTGATACAAAGCTGAAGTACCTTTGAATATTCTGAAGCAACTTTCTGGTATTTTGTTTGCAAATCTCCTGGCACGCCTTCCATTACAGGAATTCTGGCTTCAACCTAAACAAATTAAATATGTTAGATTATATTTGCTCTACACACTCTCTAAATGAATTTCAACTACCAACAACACTGAATGGATATGATTTATACAGGAAGTGCAAAAAGGAATTAGAAAGCAAGAGTATTTTAAGACTTGTACAGACATTAAGGCATGTAACCTATGAAGACAAGAAGATTAAAAGGAGGAAGAAATGCAGAAGAAAAAGACAAAAATATCCTAGACTACATAATATTTGAGGTTTTCAAAATGGTGAAAATGTTGCATTTTGGTGCTCTGGGCTATGACGCTGCCCGTCATCACAACTCAAAAGACCACAGTACAAATATCCTGGATTCTTGACAGGTGTGCAGAAATTTTTTTACATTACCTGCCTTCCAAATCATTTAATTATTATCAACAGTAAGACAGACAAAGAAAGTGGTCAATGCATATGTCAGTGGATTCTCCTGGCATTCATTTGGTTATACTCACAGCAATCACATAAAGAAATTCACACCTCTCGAAAAACAGCACAGGGTTAGAATCATTACACTTGGGAGAAAATTACAATACATCAAATAATCATTTTTTAACTGTACTATGCTGACAGTGCAAAATAAAACATAATTTCTATACACCTGCCATATTATGACTGAATAAATTAAATAAGGATTGAATCATGTTGATGGCATTCCTTGCTTACAGTAAAATGTAACACATTTCCTTACATATTATAAAACAGATACCAACTAACGTTTCAGACAAGTCTAATAACTTTGTTCATGCACAGGAGTAAACATTAAGAATATTACAAAGGGCAGTACTTCATAGGTATGCTTTAAAATTGTATGCACAATCACAAACTTAAGGAACTAGTAATCCATACACAAACGTAATTATGATCTGTACATTGGTATGACTTTATATCCCAGGTTTGTGAGTCAGAGAATGAAGTTATTTCAAAGCACCTAATACTTTTTAAAGTGTTAATAATAATAATTGAAAATATGGTGGTTATCCCTGATTATGAAGGCAGAAGCAGTCTCGAAAATGTTGAAAACTCATTCCACTGTGACACAAGTTACTGCCTGAGGAAACCTTATTCCACAGTCCCACAATTTCTGTGGTCGGGGTGGGGGGATCATCTATATAATGCTATCTGTATCCATTCAAACAGACGTACGTATGAGCAATAAACACACAATTAAAAATACTGATACTGAAATCACCATAAACAATGTGTGATAAAAATACAACTGGATTTCATTGAGGATGAAAGCAAACTCATTTGAAATTAGATGGCATTATACTTGTCGGCCTCGGTCCGTTACTCTTTTAACTATTCCTCGAAAGCGTTTGGAAGACCCTCAAATTAACAAGACATAACAGAGTCAACAGAGCACAGACTGAAAGTGTCATTATGCTAGACTCGTCATTGGCAGACAAGTTATTTCCTCCACTACCTGTCAAAGCAACCATTACCTATTTGCCGCTTCCTTTTCAACATTAGATTTACAAAACAATGTATTAATACTCAGAAATAGTTTCAGAGTAATTACATGTGTGTTGTTCGAAAATATTCCAAGTGCCGTTTATTTTACATAACCATAATCCGCCCCCTTTCTAACATCAACCACTCGACAACACATCACACAACCAACAGCGGACATAAGCAATGTCGCCAATATATACTAAAGGTTACTAAACAGGACAGACAACGGAAGTATTCTAGTGGAAATCAGTTATGGTGTTTTCATGGGTAGATTTTAAAGCATTCGAATCGACTAATAATTATATATTTTTCTTTTTCTTGATGATCTTACAAATAACTATAAAGATCAGTACCGGACTTACACATACGCTAAGCTACAGCTCAGGGTATTGCAATTTCGGGAGCCTAAAAATACATAATAGATCTTAACGAAGAGTGTTACAGAGTAATGTTTTATACCAATGTTCTCCTCATTCAAAATGTTAATATGTATCTCAGCTTTCATATGGTGCTTCTTAAACCAATTTAGGACCTCAGAAAATCAAAGTCTCTGGCAAGGGGACGACAAAGCCTGGCAGCATTACTCCTGTTCCGGCACCAGAGTAAAGACTTTTACCTGCACATTATTGAGAGCTTTCATTAATAAGTTGTATCTGGTGCAACGCGAACGTACGGGGCGCGGAGGTGTCACTCCACATATTTTCGCACGCGTCATTGGGTCCATTTCCAAGGTCATCAGCCATAAGTCTATGTGCTGGGTCAATCATCCTGGGTTTGTGGCAATTAGTTTCATGTGCAAAATATTTGGTTAAATGTCTTTTGCCATCTGCTGAAGTGCACTGGCTCAATACCCAAGGTTATTGGTCCAAGATAACTCCTCATGTCTAGAATCAGCTACCCTAGGTCGAAGGTGGTTGGCATTATGTCCAAAGATCTTTGATATAAGTGTCAAGGACAATGGTTCCAGATTTAGGGTTATTGGTCCTTGGTCCAAGTTCACTGGTCTCTTGCAACTTTTTACAACAAAGACCAACACACATTTCTGTGTGCAGAAGTGACGAGTGGAATTATAAAAGAAGATGCTGAAGAGATTACCTAATAAGGATAAGGAAATGCTATGTTTTCTATTACTGTTAACCATAGAGGTGGTACTTTTGAGGCATCTACATGTTTGGAGCAGTCTATGAACTTAATATTTTAACACCTTCTATCCACTTCTTGGTTATAGGACAGCATTATGAAATGTATTTGCCATAAGAAACTCTTGGAAAAACCACACGAAGCCTTGGAGAATAAATCTTTTATTTCAAATGAGGAAAATGGTGCTATTAAGCACATGGGTAAGAATGTTAGATGTAAAATGAATTAAAGTCTGTATTTAAATGAATTATGGACATTTAATTGTTAAAATTAGTTTTAGATTAAGTTCTTGAAAGAAAAACATACATTTTTTTTTATCCAGTTTTGTATGTGAACAGTGTCCTTAAAATTTGGAAGTATTTTGGCCCTTCAAATTTTCTAGCTAAAGTATGTGAACCACAAAATAGAAAATAACATTCAACACACACATTCTCTCTCCCTCTCCCTTTACATATGAATGTGTGAGCATGCACACATTCATACACTCACTGTATTTTAGATCTGATATTCTTTTCCACAATGTTTCATAGTACACATCATCCCTTATGTGACAGCCCACTCTGAGTTCGATTCTCGAGCAGGTGGACCTGAGATAGACTTAGACGGGACTTTTGGCGATTACTCCAGTTTATACGCAAGGAAAGGGGCCTAAGTTAGTTTTGTTTCGGTAGCGCCTTCCTTAATCGGAATTTATAATCAAATTGTATTGAATTTTCCCGAGTTGACGGTTAGTATCGCTAGTTCGGGCCACATCTTGGGAGACTTGTTTGTTCCACCGGGCGACTGCCTGGCGCCAGCTACGTGACTGTGTGAATAGGTGATTTTATGATCGGTGGCTCGACTTGGTGGGATGAGTAAGCTCTTCCAGATGTGTTTTAGCCGTTAGAAGACTTAGGATAAATCATGTCACTAACCACCAATGGGTTTAAAATAAGCTATCGGCGGAAAATTTGTAAGGTTAGGGTGATGAACCACTCAGCCAATGAGAACACTCTTCAGATTGAAAAAGTCTGGGGGAGTTTTGCTGAACGCGGTGTGTCCAGCATGGGGTTTCCAAAAACTCACTTACGCAGCAGTCTCGACCGCGGGTAGTCCTGCACTCGACGAGGAGAGAAGGAAAGAATAAAAGTGAACTAATACAGAATTATCGGACTACATCCCCTCGTATCCCACCGCCTCGCACCTTGCTTCTGGAACCCTTCATAGCCACCACGTATATTCCCTGAAGGCGAGAGTCCATGCCCTGAGCTACCAAAACGAAACCCAACAGAAAACTCCTTGTAACCAGCCGGGCGTCCTGATGTAGAGGAAGGAGTGAAAGGACGGTTACACTTATAATTCAATTTATCGTCAATGAAACTACTTAACTGTTGTCAAAATATCACTTCATAATAATATATTTATTTATTGTCAATGATCAAATCAATGTACATGGTTTCTGCACAACATAATTCCTATGTCTCTTCAGATTCCTCCGTCACCTCTAGACTTTCTTGCTTATCTTCTTCAGCAGCATTCTCCTCCTGTTCCTTCTTCAAGTCATCTTTAATTCTCTCCTGCTCTTCTTCACTGTCTGTATCATCATCTGCTCCAGGATGATGAGAGACAAAGTGTTCGGGGACAACTTCCTTGCGCGCACCAGGTTTCTGCCACACTTTCTGGGCTCCCTGTCAACACAACACAAAAATCCATTTGAGATGAGGCGTGCACATACTCTACTTTTACTATAAAGAAAGTGACAATATTTTTACATGATAGAGGGGACACATTTATTCATTTCATTGCTCATTTTAGTACCACACTTTGGTTTACTTTTATGAAAAGTAAGGAGTGATATTCAGTAGCACTGTGTATTGCTAAAAAAGAAATCCTGGATCTTTATCTGTTAATAAGTAAGTAAACAAAAATCCTGTGTTAGTACACCTTAACAACAGATTACACCACACTTCATTGATATGGATCTGTGGCATCACCAAATGCCACACAGCCCATTAACGTGTGAAAAATAAAGATCAAAAATATACACGTAAAATAAGAATCTGTCCAGAGTTCCTTAAATGTTAAAGTAGTTCTTCTAGGTGTTTGATTTCAATTCCCTCTTTTATATGTTTGTTGGAATGTACGATTTCATCTTTGAAGACTTCTTGCTGGGTGGCCAGAGACCATGAAGGTCAAAGGACCATAACTGAGGCAACAGAAACAAACAAACAAATGTCTGTATGTCCACACACACACACACCATGTCCCTAAAGAGGTTCAATATTCAGTGTGACTGGCGTGTTTACAAATCTCAATGGTCACAAGACCACAGAGGCTTTTGTACCTCTTTCAGTAATTACATTGAACAAAAACGCAAAATTTCTTTTTCAAAATATGGTGGACTCAAGGTATTTTTTAATGCTGATTTTAAATGTGCAGCCTGTTTCTTCCTAGCACTCTCAGTTCGCAAAATATTTCAGACTGTAATGTTTTGGCATCATAAATTTTATACATTTTGCAACCGTGTTTTGTTTCAGCTGTTTCCAGACTATTCTACCCCCACTTCCCCCTGCACGTCAAACAGATGTATAAAGCAAACACGCCAAACACGGTCAATCAGTCAGAGTTAAAAGTGTGTCATATAACATTGTTATTTATTAAACTAGTGCTCTTTTTAAGTTGTTGGTGTCAACTGCAGTTAAAAGTTCTTTTAAAATGCCACATCAGTGCAATAATTCAGCAGACAGGTTTTGTTATGTGTGCGGTGAATACGCATATCTCACAGACAGTCTGTAATGCTTCTACAGTGTGTCCACAAAATACTTTAGGTTTAAACTGCAGTTTATCCTGTTGATATAAAACCATGTACTTACATAGAATGCTGATTTCATGGCTTGCACCTTCTGTATGTAGAATTCATACACAAATGCTGCTATTTGGGGCATGTCTTCCACTTCTTGAGGGCAACCTTGGGGAACGCTGTTGTTAAGTCGTTGGGTAGGGAATGTTTCTTGAGGAACAATGTGCAGTTTAAGTGGTCGAGCCATTAGCTGAAATGAATAACATTTGTAAATAAAAACCCAGTAAGATAAAATGTAAATTAAATACTGAAAAAGGGAAGTGTATTTATTAGGCCAACAAGTTAGTGAGGCACTGTTAAAAGGATGAAAGCATTAAATGGTCTATTGTCATGGCAATGCGGATAAACTTTAAACTTGTAGAGTACAACTACTGCACCACGTGACAGCACGAGATTGTTAGCCAAAGAAAATTCTTAGGTGTAATTTTTTAAGCACATTAAGAAAGTGTGATATGGATTGAACTGGCCCAGGTTTGTGAAAAACTGGTTATCGGCTGAAAACTTATGGCATCGTTCACTGTCTTGCAAACAACGCAATTTACAAGGAACATTTATGTTTTGTCTTGGTACATGCTACAGCCTTTGTGAGAAACTTTTTGTCTAATCAAAATTTTTAATCTTATCAAAATTTGACATTTTTGGTATTCGTGTAAACTGGAAGTCCTGGACTGAAATTCAATTCATCTGATGTACTCTTAGCAATGGCTCAGGAATGCATTCAATAGAAGACTTCAAAATTAGCTTCATTATCAAAGAGTTAATTAGTTACATACACAAAGCACCAAGTTTTATAAATTTATTTTTATATGAAACATAATTCTTGCAAGAACACAGATGGACACAGCAAGGCAACTATAATAGGCATTAATGTACTGCATGATGTTTGAAGGCTGTAAACCAGAATTATTATTTATTTAGTGTTCTGTCTGACGACAGGTCCATATGAACAGGATCCTTCCATCCTTTTCTCGGACTGGGACCTGTTCATATACGTTCTTGGCAGATGATCCAGAAGTGGTTTGCCATTGCCTTCTTCTGTGTGTGAATGGAGTAATTGTTGGGATGCCACGGACAAACCGGGGAAGCCCCCGGAGGAAAACTCCGTGTTGTCTAGACCACGGCCGTGCCCAACACAAGTTAAATTAAATATATGTGACTGAAGTAAGCTGTCATGCAGAGGAACTATATCAACAAGGTGAGGAAGCAGACAAACATGACATCTTTTGATAATTTGAACATAACCTTTTATTTACACTGTGCAATGATAGAAAGTGTTTACCTGACTGAATGCTGGGGTCAGTTCAAAGCAGTTCTTGAAAAGAGAGACCCTGGCAAATATATAGAGACCAAGTCGAGCACGAGACATAGCCACTACCAGACGGCGCACATCTCTCAAATGCCCAACTGCCTTCGTCCGTACCAAGGAAAGTAAGATGTAGTCATTCTGCTGACCCTGATACTTGTCAACTGTGGTCACCTGATAAATTAAAATATTCTGTATATAGATGTTGCATATACTAACTCATACAGACTCTGAAGGCCCATTAGATTAAACATAACATTAAATAAACAGCATAACAAGCACTGTAAAAATTTTAATTGGGTTTCTTGTTACTACAGCAAGACAGGGCATCTAGATGTAGAAGCAGTCTCTGGGAAAGTTTTCAGATAAAAAACAAATGTATATACAGTCGAATAGGGGGCAGATAAACAGACAATCATGATAATCTCTGTATTAAATATTTATATAGCTTTATCTCACTTCCTTTCAAAATGGAAACTTCTAAGAAAAATAACATGCTAATACTTCTGCAGATAAATTGTTAAGTATAAATCTCAGGAAAGTGACCTGTTTCCCCCTCTCTTAACAATGGCCTGTTTTAGGTCTGGTACAACTTGCACCTAAAAATTTGTTTTTGTCTTTTGTCAATTGGCTTCATTAATACTCAATTATTAGTCTCCTTGGAATGCGAGACAACCATTAACTCAGAATGATCATATGCAGGTTCCTCAGAATAAAGCAAAGTGTGAATCAAGGGCTTTTATTGTTTGTAACAGTACTCACTGATCATGTCACGTAATCTACATATTAATCACAAATAAATGTTCAGTTCGTCCCGGGGACGACGTTAAACTACGTCCACAGACCTTAAACTGCGTCCATAGACCGAGTGACCACCGGTATAAGTGGTCCCCCTCTACCAAGTGCCAACAGCCTCTTCAGAGGGTGGAGGTTCAGGGCACCCTCATGCCGTTGGGGTGAGAAATCACCCAGGGGTAAAGAACAGCTAGGGCATGACATTGACCACTCACCCCTATCTCGTGCTGAGGTTAAGAATGAGAAGGAGCTATACCTCCTCTCTCCCAAATGCCTATATGGTGTATAGTGGGACAGCTTTACTCTTACTGTACCTTGAATTAGACTCCACCAAATCACCAGATATGATGTTTTAACATCAATAAAAATGGATTATAGTCTTCTGATGATGTAACCAGTTTGTTTTTGTTTAAAAACTGGATTTATTAGTCTAAAAACTCCATTTAAAACATATTCAAAGACAATGGATATCTTTATTTTAATTAAATAAGAGATTTTATTGCATTTTACATCTAATATTCAACTCTACGTTTCCTATTTCACGATTCTTTTCAAAATTATCATAGAATTTAGTACTGATTCCTTGTAAGAAGTCAGATTTCAAAGTCATACATGACAGCAACTTGTTAGTGGATCAAACAGAGGCCGATAAACTGCAGAGTCAATTTATGGACTATATTGACCAATGGGTTAATTTTTACAAATTAGACTGTACCTTATGTGGCCGTCCGATGAGCGGGTTGGTGGCACACCGAATGTTGATGACATCACGAATGAGATGCTTCTGTCCATTGTACGTGGTGAGAATGGATATCTTGTCGGCTGGGTAGCCGATCAGTCTCATGTACATGAACGCAGCCACACAATATTCAGCCTCTGCCAGATTCTGATCAGTACAATTTCATTCAATTAGCAGGAATATGATTCTTAGTTGTGGTCATCAGTGTAAACAGCAACATTCAAAATCCAGAAAGTTGCAGTAAGTGAACCAGCTACTGGGATAGGCAATGATTTAAAAATGAAAACATTACCAAGAAAAAACTGTGTAACATTTCTAGAATTCTTGCCAACTGTTTCTCCCTTTAATGGAGTAAACCCTTCTTGTTCCAAATTTCCTTTAGGAAAAATAAAATTTGTCTACTCTGCCTTTAACAAATGGATGGTACCAATCATTCAAATTGTGAACTGACTTGATAATGATGTTATACTAACCTGATAGAAGTATGGACTTGGTTCTGACTCACCAACACCATTGAAATCTTCCACATTGATAACCTGAAAATCAAACCAAAAGCCAGGGTTGGCAACACGATACTCAGGCCAGTTTTCTACATGGACCAGATTGCCCAATCTCTTGTACCGCCACTTGTATAGGTTGCAGATACTGAAATAAAAATAAATTAGATTATTTAAAGACATAAAAATCAGTAACATTTCACTCACAGACATAATCTTACTGAAATTATCACTTCTGCTCTTGAGAGTATATAAGAAAGTTACCCTCTCTGTGTCTCTGCTGTTATTTATTTTAACAATTCTTAACAACAGGAATGTTAATGCAAAAAAGACATATACACAAAGACAAGGAGCAGTAACACGATACACGTAGGTTTCAAACAGATCTGAATTCATACTCTACAGGCCTACATGTTGCTGCATAACAGAAGACTTAAGACAATATTAACCTTGGCCTTGCTCTGCCTTGTCCATCCAAGTCAACAGTTGGCACCCCTAGCCTCACAATGCGAGTGAACAGAGACTGTTCCATATTGGAGTACTTTTGAAATGCCATATTCTTAATTACTGGTGGCAGCTGGTGGTGATCACCAATCATTATCCAGCGTTTAAGTCGACTAAAGCCATCTTCAGGATTCTGCAGCAGCAACGGAATGAACGTTTCAATCTCCAAGATCTGTGCTGACTCTTCCATTAGGATGTTGTCATACTTGAAACCTGAAGGTAAAGATATGTAAATACTCACTGCACTTAGTCCATTTATGGCACCACTAAACACAATATTTGCTGTGAGAAGTTTTCTACACTGTAAAATCCAAATATCCCACTCCATATTGGTGACAAAAATCAACTAGTATGACCTCTCTAAGTCTTCCACAACCTAAAGAACCTATCACATCCTAGTTTTGTAAGGATAGGAACGCCCAGTAGACATATATCATGCTGTCTCAGACACTAGCCCAGTCAGCATAAATTATGTAAAAAAAGGGAGAAAATACTGGCAATTAGCATGAGACTGAGGCGTATACTAACGACATGTTTCCAAACTGACTGGTGAAAAAATGATATTATACATACACTGTCAGATATGCTAAGTACTGCCAATACACAACTGACCACAATTCTCTCAGATTATCTGAAATGTTGTATAAATATAACAAGAAAACTGTATTTGTTGTCAGTTTCCAACAAATAGCTCCTCAATGTCAACACATATTTGCCGCAATGGAGCTTGTGCTACTGACCTCATATTTTGGTAACAGCTAACAGAGGGAACGGTGGCCACAGTTGGGGGGACACTACAAGAAATTGGCGAATCCATCTTGACACAGCATTAGATCACACTTTGGCATTATTTAAATCCACTAAAATGCCCTTACCTGAGAGAAATAAGAAACGGATGAAGGTATGAAGGATTTTCATATTATTGATGCTGAATCTTATGGTCCTATTATCAAGCAGTTTGTTATATTAACATTTAATATTTATTGAATACAGGAGAGAACTTCATTAAAGGACTACGTTTAACCTACATACCAAGATCAACTAATTCCCTGCGCTTGAGTGCAGCATGGGTACAAGTCATGGCAATCACTTTTGCCTCCTTCACGAGCAGATATTTTGAACGGTCCAGCCCACTGCGCAGCAATTCAAATGCTCGGAACTCTTCCAGTTGAGTGAATATTTTTTCTATATACCTGTTAAAAGATATTACACTTCTTTCACTAATCCAAACTCATCAGTTCTGCACACAAATGTGCCTTCAGACCTTGAAGAAAAAAAAAACACTGGCATAAAGCTTATTTATCAGATGCATTATGGTTAAAGGTAGCCTCAGCTATCACAGTTCAGTGTGGCTTCCACCAATCAATTGTACTGCCTACGTATGGTTAAATGAATACAACAAGGGAATGACAGTTCACATGAAATATTATTAATTTCCAATCAAACTTTATACTGATAATCTCTATTTTCACATAACAAAGTGGAATTATTTTACATACAAATACAATACAGGAATGACTAAAATGGAACTGTAAGAACAGTAATTTCCAAATTAAAATAATGCAATCAATGATAGTCACTGCAGTAAATAACTGAGGAGAATGCAATGTACTCTAGGACTCTTAATCAGTCAATAAATAATGTGACCATATAAATTTTAGGAGCTTCGGAGGATAAATTATAACATTTTTATTAAAATTTTTGAAATTTATAAAGAATATGACTCACAGAAGAATTTGCGAACAATTTGAAATTTGGCAATAGACCTTCTAGAAGACAAGTCATCTTTATAACTGTAAAAACTCACCTGAAACAACCTTCAGCAATTTCCATGTCTTCTTCATAACTACGACATTTGAAGAGGGGTTTTGGTGCGTTATCAAAAAAGCGATGGAATGGGAACTCATCTTTTATAGTCTTCACTGGAACAATCTGAAAATACTTTTATTTTACAGAGATCCTTTTCAGTATGTTTCTGCTGACCAAGAAACAACGCAAAATATTAAATTTTCTATCATAAATTATTATTAAATCACTTGAAAGAAAAAGGTGTGGTGTAACATTATGCATATGCTTAGTATTGCATCATAAAAGTTTTTAGTGGACACAAAAGGTAAAAGCTACACGTGTTCTTAATGTGAGAACTAATGCAGGTGTGTGGTCAGTTTCATCTTCCAGCTGTCTTATCTGCGGACAAACAGTACCAGAAGTGTAACAGCTCACTGCTACCACTCTAAAAAGAATCCCAATTGGGCTGGCTTTTGAATTTGCTTGTGAAAATTGTTAAGAAATGTCTTCACTGAATGAAATATCCTTCCTCAGCATTTAATTTAACAGTAATTAGTTTTATACACAATTTTCATGAACAATGGAGGAAAAAGGCAAGATCCAAAACAAGGTAAATGAAAGAACTACAAAGGCTTCAGAATAAAACAATTTACAATGGAGATATCTTTGGCTGACAATACAGTTTCATACGAAAGTTTGTGCGCTTGACAAACTGTTGGTCACTGAGTGTAGCAGTGATATCCATATGCTTGCCAGGTCACTCTCATGCCCCCTACCCAATTGACACAGGGTAGAACAAACAGAAATATCAGACAGAGAGATTAAATGAAATAAAAACAATTAGTACTGTCAGAAATGTTTACTGAAGTGACAAGTCAAACTGTAATGATCACTACAGCACATAAGAATGATACGTTGTTACACGTCTTTGTCAAAGTGCAAGTAAGAATTGGGAAGAAAATTCTAAAAATAATAAAAACTAGGCTTTTTGTCATTTTACTGGTGAAGCCTATGAAATCAATGCTTCTGCTTAGTAATTTAATTATTTCACTTCAATTAATATTAAGTAAACATAAGCGAAGAATGAGTACTTAAATTAATTCATAAAAACATGCATCATACTCGAACAATTGTGTACGTCAAGACATAATGACAAAATAATAAAGTGAACATGAATCAAACCTTGCCAGTAGGAGGACGAACTCTGCTGAGGAAGCGTTCCCATCGAGCCAAGATCTGATAGAGGAAAAAATGGCCTGCAGTTTCACAAGTGTACGCAACATCGCCAGCAACTTCCAGGCTCTCCTGCAGTCTCTGCACTTCCATCAATAAATCCAAACGTTTTGCCAGAACATAATTTACTCGGCCATACCTGAAGGAGATCCAAGCGTTTATCAATTTCCATAATTTCGTAAGGCTAAAAAAAAATGTGTGAAACTGTAAACAGTGTCAGTAAGAACTGTACAGACCTGCTGAAGTCCTTCTCTGTTTCAAGAGCCTCCTCTCCATGACCGAGACGTAGCAGATGCCTCTCATCAATATCGAGTTGCATGATCTTCTCAAAAAGCTGATTCAGGGCCTGATTTGAGTGAGTAACAATGAGTGTCCGTTGTGCTGGGAAGTTGTGATAAAGGTTTGAAATTATCTGAACAGCCACATCTGTTTTCCCTGTTCCTGGTGGACCCACAACCAATGTCAAGCCTGGCTGCATTCCAGCACGAATTGCCTCTACCTGCGTCGGTGTGAATGGAATTGCGTTCCTATAAGAACAAGTGAAAATATGAGAAATTAGAAGCAAGTATTGGAATATGGTTACTCTGTTCTGCTATACATGCAATATTCTGGTCCAAAAAGACGTACTTCATATTCTTTAACAAGATAACGACAGCTCAGAGATTTATATAATGTTCCTCTGCTCTTTGTCATCCAATACTAATATAATTTCCAAATATTTCTCATATATTAAACCATTTTCTACATTACTTTTTGCATTTGTCCTTTCAGATTTTCCAGTAATTTGTAACTTTGTACAGTGGTTCATTTGGACTTAATCCATTGTCCACATGCTTTAATGAACCAAAACATTTTGGATTTTGTTTCTAGTTTCACCTTAAGGTGACAGGACAAGAAATTTGTTGAGCCCCCTGGATAAACTAGATGCAAAATACACAACACGTGCCCAGGTTTGAGATTAGCTCAACCATGGGGCCAAACAGATTAGGCTTTTGTGCTCCTGTTACCTGAAGAAGGAAGCAGAACTAGCTTCTGAAACACTGTGTTCTTTTCATCATCCTCATCATTTTATCAGGTATTAGACCACGTGGCTTGTTACGGTTTCATGCCATCTCCTTAGTGGTACCATTTAACGTCTCTTCCTCCAAGTTTATATGCTATGATAAATTCAGTTTTTTGTTTTCCATACTTTTTACAAAATGTTTCCAAAGATAAATAAGATAAACTTCAAAAATAAAGATTCAGAATACTGACTACATATCTTCACGCACCCTGATGTAGGTAAATTTTACAAGGGTTGGTCATCTTGGTCACCCCAGCAACAATATCATCTGTGTCCGACACTGTCATTCTATTTTGATAGCTTAACATAACAACCAGTTTCATCATGTGAAATGATATATGTACTAAATGCATAATTTATCAATTTTATAATGGCACTGTATCAAATAATTATAATTGGTGCTACTACTAGGGAGCTTTTAGCACTTCTTATATGGGTAATGGCAATATTAAAATAATGTAGGACAAAACACAGCTGATATTTTCATTGTGTTCTAAGTTGAAAGGAATAGGAAGAGAGTGTGTGACTTTAGATGCACATTAGTACCCATTGCAGAAGAGAAAGGAATATGGAAGAAAGAACAAATCTCTCTATTTTAATGATAGATTTCAATGCAAACTTTAATATTAGATCACTGACAGAATTTAATCCATGGAGCTCAGTCCTTTCTGAGAAGTCGAACAGTCACTCAGAAAATTCCCAACAATTTATAGAACCTGAAGAATCATTTCCATGTTAACAGGAGCCCGCCACTGGTCCCTATCCCGAGCCAGATGAATCCAGTCCATACCACCCCATCCTCCAAGATAAATTTTAATACTATCCTCCCACCTATATCCAGATCTTCCTACCACTCTTCTTCCTTCCAGTTTCCTGTATGCATTCCTCTTCTCTCCCCTGCCCTGCCCACCTCATCCTCCTTGACTTGATCAGTCTACTTATATTTGACAAGGAGTGAAACTTATGAAGCTCTTCATTATGCAACTTTCTCCAGCCTCTGAGTAATTCATTCCTCTTGGGTCCAAATATTCTCTCCTCACGACCCTGTTCTCAAACACCCGCAGTCTGCATTCCTCCCTTAGTGTCAGAGACCAAGTTTCACACCCATAAAAACTACAGGCAAAATTATAGTTTTGTATATTTTAATCTTTAAATTTTTAGATAGCGGATGAAAAGACAAAAGATTCTGAACTGAATGTTAGCACGCATTACCCAGATTTAATACACAGAAAACCTAAAATATGATAAAATAGCATTCTTTCAGGTGACAGTAAAACTTACTTTTTGGGTTCATTGAACAAGTATGGTCCTCTGCTAGGGATCACATGAGGTTGCACAGTAATCACCTTTGATGATTTCAATCTGTCACCGTCCGCTGAATCTCGTTTCTTGCTCAACACCTCGCAAAATGTTAACCTGTTACATCCGGAAGCAACCACAAGCTTCAGGTTATGGTAAAAGCTGAAGACACAATGAATCATGTTCTGGTCTTTAATCTTACAAATGTACATTTCTTTTTAATTAGAGCATCTTCTTCCTCTTATTCTAGCATCACTTCCACTTTATGTGGGTCTTCAACGCTATTATAATTCTCTCTATATTATTGTAATCTACTTAAATTACAGTAGCCTACACTGAGGAACAGAAATACGTGGAGAGTTTTGAAATGTGGTGTTGGAGAAGAATAGAGAAGATCAGGTGGACGGATCGAGTGACCAACGAAGAAGTATTGAGGAGAGTCAACGAGCAAAGAAACATTCTGCAGGCGATTACACGAAGGAAAGCTAACTGGCTGGGACATATTATGAGAAGGAATGGATTACTGAGTGATATCACCGAAGGCCAGGTTGAAGGAAAGAGAGGACTGGGAAGAAGATTGATACAGCTAACCGACGACCTTAAACAAGGAAAGAAGATGACGTTCCAGGAATTAATGCGAGAAGCCGAGAATAGGGACAACTGGAGAGCTCTTTTTGGGCAGAGCAATGGACCTGTCGTAAGACAGAACACTCATTAATAATAGCCTACACTGACGATAACTGTTAGAAGATTATAATAGCAGCAATTAAGTGTTTTAAATAGAGTATTAAGAAATGAACAAAATACACAATCTGAAACCAGAACAAAGGGAAGATTTGAAAATACAAACACTACAAAAATATTTGCCACATTAAGGTCACAGTGGTACAGAAATGTGTTATGTATATAAATATGTTTCCTTTGAGTGTATAATCTAAACAAAAGAAGTTTAATAAACAATCATGGTGAGACTAAGGGTTGAAGATGGAAGCAGTATGTACCTCCAAACCATTGGCACACAGCTGAAACACTACAAAGCACAACAACTTAGAAAACTACCATCTTTTCTCACACTGCTTCAAACATCTCAAATCCTATTCTGCGACTACTTTGCTTAAAACATTGTGTGCAATCACAAACTTTTGGCAAAAACATTTTCAGGTAACAATATATTGTAGATTCAAAATAAACCCAGAAATCAAGACCTGCAGCTCTATGAATAGCCTATTAAAAATATGATGAAGTTAATACTACAGAATAGTGTTAGAAATTGAACCTTCCTAGTAAATACTCAGTCCAGTTGCATGAACTACGAGAGGAAAAATTCCAAAATACCTAAATGGAGGTACCAATTTCACTGGATCATCAGTTTGTACACGGATCTCGTGCTCTGGAAAACTGGCTCGAAGGTGGTCCATATTTAGGAATGTGTCGTTAAAATCCACTGTTGCAATCTCATTAGGCATTCTGAAAGCAAGACCATTGTGGTAAAATATTAGGCATGGATAAATCTAGGATTGGGCAGCGCCCGTAACGCAGCCAGGGGACATTTATATTACTGACAATCTTCAAGGGAATTTAAAACAACCCTTGAAGTCAGAACAGGCCACAGGCCTAAACCGTGAAGTTGAAGAAGATAAATCTAGGAATATAACAATATAAAACCAGAAGAAGGCAACATTTGCTACAACAAACATGAACAATGTTCACACTAAAAGTTCTTCAGTGATTTCATGCAGACTTACTTCACTGTAGAATTTCTGTGTGAAAAGGGGATATACAGCCATGAGATAATATCAGTTTCTCAATAAGAAAGTTCAACTTACTTATAAACTTCGTGGAAGTCTTTTATTTGAAAAGCTAAATAATACACTTAGCTAATCAAGAAATTTTGTGCCTCTTATGGAACCTGAATGCTGAATACCACGTTCACAAGAGCCTGCCACCAGTTCCTATTCTCAGCCAAAAATGAATCCAATCCACACTCTTCAACACCATTTAGCCTAGAATCCATTTTAATATTACCCTCCTATCAATGCCCGAGTCTTCCATGTGCATCCTGCCCTGATGATGGGTTCAGTAAATATCTCTGAAATGTTGACCAATTTTTATGAGACTACACAATGCGACATTCCAGAAGACAATCATCTTCATCCTCTCCGACATGGTTTATGGTCCATAGTCAACACCAAATAGTAACTAAGACACAGGATTTTCCAGATTGTATTCATGCAGTGAGGATTGAAAGGCGTAAACAATTCCAGTTTGTACAAACTCACCTGTCACCTATTAATTCAGGCTTAAGGGGACAGATCAAAGACGTAAGAGAACAGAAGAAAGAAGTAAGACCTTTAGAGTAAATAATGTAGAAATCAGCATCAGAGTTGGCGATTTTTATCTTTAGAGTAAATACTGCGTTAATCAAGAGCAGAACTGAAGATGGCTGTCTTTTGGGTTGTAGCGATGTGTAGTCTGGTAGAAGTTTACTGACGTTTCAGAGGTCCTTCCTGTCTCCATCATCGATCGCCCTGATGATGGGGGCAACAAGGGCCTCTGAATCATCAGTCAACTTCTACCAGACTTCATGGCGCAACAACCCAGAAGACAACCATCTTCAGACTCACCGTCGCGAAAACCTCAAATACGAGGCGCGTCCTCAAAGTAAGTTTCCCACTCGTCCCACAGCTAGCAAACCTTATATTGCGCGAAGCGACTGTGCGTACGTGATAGAGCAATGACGTAGCATGGCGCATGCACTAATGGCACCTCCCGCGTTCTCACAGTAGCATCGTTACAGCTGTTGAAGATGGAGGTTCTTATTCCAGCTCCCGCCAACTGTGAAGTGCGGTCAGTGATAACGCTAGGCCGTACACGGCTCGACGGACAGCAAGTCTCCTGCAGGAGTTCAGCTGGGAGGTGTTTAATCATTCACCCTACAGCCCGGACCTCGCTCCCAGTGATTTCCATCTTTTCCTACACCTCAAGAAATTCCTGTCCGGTCAGCGTCAGCGTTTTGAGAATGACAGAGAGGCGGAGATGGTTGTCACACAGTGGTTCCAATCCCAGGCGGCAGACTTCTACGACACAGGTATTCAAAAGTTGGTCCCACGGTATGACAAATGTCTCAATTCCGGTGGCGAATATGTTGAAAAATAGCTGGACACTTGCTGTATCTGTTGCAATAAATATTTCCATGAAATTGTGTTTTGTTTCTGTAAACGGCCCCAGGGAAACTTACTTTGAGGACGCGCCTTGTACTAGCAGATTTGTAAACATAGGACACAAAGGTTATCTTAAGACATGAAAATTACATCAAGACAATCCACTGGAAGAAAAAGAACAAAATTGTGTGGACAGTAAGAGAACAGATATGGTAAATACACAGAGATAAACTGTGGAACGAGGGAAGAGGCGAAGTATGAATACTGATCATTATCATCAAGCAGTGACATTTCCATCCTTATGGTTCATCTTATGACAAAGACTCCTCTATTCCCCTCCATCTTTCCCCCGATACATCTCTTATATCTGCGTCCACTCTTTTCCTACACTGTAGTGCATTATTTTTCAAATTTCTTTTTCCACCACTTGGTTTTTACATCTAGCCCTCGAGTCCAAAATAAACACTAATGATCACGTGTATCCTAAATGTAGAAGACCATTTTCTATTCAGTTCCTTAACTGACCTTTGTAGTACGTTTGGCAATGTGTTAACATTTCCTAACATTTTAACAAGAAAGAGTGAAAGACAAGTCTGAATTGACACCAATAACAGAACCGACCTTGAGTAGTGAGCAGCTCCGGGATCTCCATAACCCAGGATGATGTCATGTAACCAGTCCGGCACAACACATTCTGTGTTCATAAGCTCGCGGATTGTTTCCAGCACTGCCTTAAAATTGTTCTCCTTAGGTTTACGACGCATCAGAATATTGAAGGTCTCATAGACATCCTGAGAAGTTGTTGTAAAAATTATAAATTACTGAAACTATTTTGACAGCAATCATTACATAACATTTGCAACTGGCAATAGAGTATCCTAAATGATACAGAAATGGAGGAGGAATTGGAGAATAGGAAATACGTCCCAGTAATTAAATTTACGTCTAATTACCTATCACAAAACACATTGCTTTTTTAGAGAAATAACAGAATGAAAGATTTGAATTACCATTCTCTCTCTTACTCCCTCATTAGTAAATTTATTCTTCTCGCATGAAAATATTTCATCAGTCTCATAACTATGAACCTCTCTGAAGTATAATTTATCATGTTTAATGTAATTTAATGTAAGAATGAATGTAAATTAATATATCAAATTTTATTTGTTTGATGGTGAAGTTAACCCATTAACAAATAACACTGAATATGTATTTATTTTTATCATTTTCCACGTTATTAGGGTGCTACACAAACTAACAAATAAAAACAACAAACTTTCAATATACGTGAACAAAAATACTGTGATTGACGGTTCTATCAAAATATGCCAATTCTACAGGTGCAGAGAGCAACTGGAATGCCACCTTGCATCAAGCAGTTATGCAAGATTAGGATATGGTTAACGTGTCTATGGATCTGTCATTAATATTTTAAAAGGCACTTCCTAAAGGAATGTTCATCTTTATTATTGGACTACATTTCAAACTAAGTTGGGAATTTGTCAGTAAAATGTGATAGGCTGAAATAAGTAGTAGAGCTTTCTTTAAACCATTTCACTTCACTTTTTAACATTAATAACACTACGTGCTTACTTTCATAGTTTTCTCGCCTTGGTAATGAAATTAAAAATGTTACACTGTCTGCATACAAAACTTTACGTTTTAACTAGCAGTGCAAAATTTGTGTTAATCTTGGAAATCATTACAGTAAACACACCTCTTTGCCTTGACTTGCTAAGTCCATGTCAGTGCGATATTGATTACAATCCAACCATACGCGGAAAGTTCGTTTCTCTCCTGGCAGCTGCGGTTTGGGTTCGGGACCCTCTTCGATAACTCGTCCATTCTGGTCAAGCATGCCCTCAATCTCACATCCTCGTACATATGTCAGACCCACTTGTGGTACAAACGGTTCCCTGTGGCTATATTTGGTACCTGGAAGTGCATATTTCTTTTTGATTTCTTTACAAACATAAAAATTTATGAACATGCACACTTCCTATAGCAAATTCAAAGGTACATATTAGGAATGTATAAAAAACACCCATATCTCCATATATGAATGAAGCTGAACTCTGTCTTGAAAGTAACTTGAGATTTTTCACTAATTTTACCAATTAAGCTTAGTAACAAGAATTCAGTACATACAACACAAATCATGTATTTTGCCTATTACTACCACTAGAGAAAGTCTCAGAAGTTCACCGTAGAATCTGATATTTTTACGGACATTTA
This sequence comes from Zootermopsis nevadensis, assembly GCF_977971745.1. NCBI lineage: Eukaryota > Metazoa > Arthropoda > Insecta > Blattodea > Termopsidae > Zootermopsis > Zootermopsis nevadensis. Next base: position 1,430,735 of record NW_028259145.1, read on the forward strand.
ATAAGACAAATCTTACCTATGGAAAATGTAGGACGGACAGTAATGAGGAAGCAGACGTCATGCTTTCGAAGGTTCTCCCACTCTGCCTTGATCTCATTTCTGACACTAAGATTCACTGTTACATCAGCACGAACTCGTGATGGTCGCTTCTCCCCTGGAATATCCCAGTAAGAACTACTCATTTAAACATCATTAACAGATAAATATGTAAAGGCAAAGGCAGGACCAGTCTTAGGAATAATGGTGCCCTGCCTGGGTAAACAAAATTCACTGTGCCTCCTCCAACCAGAACATTTTTGAAAAACTAACAATTTGTATCTTATGTGATCACTCCTCAGTGCTAATTATTCCCTTTATCTTGATCAGCTTTGGAGCTAGCTATTGTGTATCATCTGAACGTAAATTTTCTTACAAGAACAGCTGAAATCCTCCTGCCAACCACTAATCCTGCGGATTTGCTATCGTTCAGTCGAGAACAAGTTCATAGGCTAATACTTAAAAATTGTAAACCCATACCTCCAGAGGCATAAAAGAACAGTTGAACGCTTCATGCTAAACACGGCTGTTAAAGTGCAGAATCTGTCAAATGTCAAAACCAACATGGTAAAAAAGACCATAAAATTAACTTTGACTTTTTATTACAAATTGATTATTTTATGCAAGTTATAGATCAAGATATATGTTGAAATATGTGTTGGTTAGTTGGAAATAATTTTTTTTAAAATCATTATTTGCAATACATTAAATTGCATTATATTCTTCAATTAAGCAAAGATAAGTAATGACTTTAGCCTTTGTATATAGCTTTGTTGTTACACTTTTAATAAAATGTGGTATTTTAAGTACTATTTTAGAGTTCCCTGTATCTTGTAGTTATATTGTAGAATAGCTCTACTTCTTGTTAAAAAAAGGTTCTAATTCAGATGTCATTAAAGGAAAATTAATATTAGGAAGATCAGAAAAAGGTTTTGATCTTGGAAATGCAGACAGTTTGAATCATATTAAACCTTCTATGCTACAGATAACCCACATAATATGACAAGGAGCAAGAAAGAAAAACAAAAGAACAAATATTAATTAAGCAAGAGTCTGAAAACCACAGCTGTAAAATTTTCCACTCTGTCACTCACTCTCTAACTTTCACCACTCCAAGACAAAACTGTAGCAACCTTTGTTTTTTTTTTATTTATAAACTCAGCACTTTTATCAAAGTACCAATAATTTATACCACATTTTTCAATTTCCTTGCAAACTTCCAAGTTCCAGTGTACGTCACTTACCAATGTTAGGTTTGGCCACTTCAACGACAGCAAAATTGATAATTGGCTGAGCCATACGAGCCCAGCCTCCATAAAAGATGTTGCCATCTTCTGCATTCCTGAAGAACATAAAACACCATTTCACATAATTCAGTGGACAGAAGGGAAGTCTATAAAAATGTCTGCAAATTTTACGCCACTGAAGAAAAGGAAGTCAAAACTCGACTGAATTACAATATTCAAGAAGCATTAGAAAGTTTAAAGGAAAATATGTGGTAAGATGTAATATTTAAATAGTAGAGGTGGATGCATAATGCCTCCCTTTCCATATATTATTTACATATAAATAGAATAAAGGTAAATACTGCATGGTTTAAGAAATTTTAGTGAAGACATCTTAGGGGGTATGTGAAATTTAAAAAAAAAATTATTTTATGATAAACACTGAATAATCAGTAATGTAATTTATTTTAGATGTAGATTATATACTATGTATAACTTGAATTATACACTAACAACTTTGGGGGTACAAAATTGAAGAGAAATTATATCTGGGGGTACGCGAGGACATCTTAGGGGGTACGTTAAATTTTAAAAAAAATTATTTTATGATAAACACTGAATAATCAGTAATGTAATTTATTTAATTTATTTTACATGTAGATTATATACTATGTATAACTTGAATTATACACCAACAACTGTGGGGGTACAAAATTGAAGAGAAATTATATCTGGGGGTACGCAAGGACATCTTAGGGGGTACGTGAAATTTTAAAAAAAATTATTTTATGATAAACACTGAATAATCAGTAATGTAATTTATTTTAGATGTAGATTATATACTACGTATAACTTGAATTATACACTAACAACTATTGGGGTACAAAGTTGAAGAGAAATTACATCTGGGGGTACGCGAACAAAAAAGGTTGAATACCACTGTGTTAAAAACTCAAGAACTGCATGGAACTACTGACATACCATTGGTGCAAGCCAATGGAAACAAAGGAAATAAGTAATGTGGATAAGACTTCAAAGTGCCTACAAATTTTTGTGTTAAATTTTGATGACAGAAATATTTGCTGATTTATAATCATAAACTGCTTACATAAAACACAGAATTCTTTAGATAAAAACTCATAAAAATATGTGTTTATCTTGTGTATTGGTACATTCTGAGGCACAAACATTTTATGAATGTAATTTAGAGTAAAGAACAAATTTAAGATACCTTCAAGAATAAACCTTTATTACCGTCTTTAAAACAAACTTCAACCATAGTACTTGTAATAGCGAGTTTCATTACATGATTTACTGGAGCAAAGAGTTTGTGTCACTTACCATGGACTTAATCTACTGACTGCATCCTCAATATCCTGGCGAATTTCATCTAAAAGAATACTCAAATTAGTACAGTTTAGAATGAATATCCTTATTTCAACATATACACAGCTGAATAAGCAAAGTCTTGCATATTTAAAAATGACTTTATTCCCTCACTTAAAAAACACTGTTAAGAATCTGTAAATTGAAATGGAGGAATTCATTTAGTACACGTGTTTTTCAAGTTTCAATCAGAATCATTATATTAACTGAAGATACAAATTGAGTGAACAGATGACATAACCATATTTCCATTTAACATAAACTGGTGTATAAAGGAGTCATCATATTCCCAGGAACAGCGATCTCTGACAGTGGGAGCAAATAACGAGAAACAACCTTTATGCCCTTCAAAATTATATTATAAAATTATGCAGATGAATACAAACTGTTTTGATACATACATGTTGACTCCAATCGGAATAGATTGAAGTTGCGTAACAGGTAATCGTGTAGCGTAAGAAATTGTAAGTTGAGTTTTGGTAGAGCCAGGCACCCTTCTCCAGAAAAATATTCACTTGGAACAATGTTTTCATTCCAGATTATATCCTCTGTTGGGTATAGAGGCATTTCATTCAGGGCCTGCAACTGTGATGCCCGTCGCTCGTGCCTAGACACCTGCAGGAAAGAATACGGATAAACAGTGTGTCCCAAAAATATGTATACGCACATTCAATGAATGAAATAAAAAGATTTTAATAAACTAAACAATTACATATGTTAGAATTTGAACCTAGTGAATTAGCAAATCTAGTGCACGTGTTCAAAATTACCATCATTAGCTTTGACAGTGGTGAGCAAGGAGCCACCAAAGTTGCTGCTGTGTATACATCTTTTTGGGACACACTGTATGTACAGAATTTTAAAAGGGTCAAGACACAGAATAAGACACATCTTGAAAGGTCTGTAGTTATTAATTATTGCTCTACTCAAAAACACTTCCTGGGTTATGAAAATAAGAAACATACTCTGCCTTATCATTCATGTTAACATAAACGTGGCTAGCACGCTTACATATAGACATATTCTATACACCTTCATTCAATAATCTACTTCAGCATTTTATGATCACTACCTTGAATAAAATGAGCATACTATAATATACTAAAAAATAAAAATATTATTAATTTTAATCACTATTTACTGAATTATATCTAAAACACAAATTTTACAGATAAACTTCAGTAAAAACTCATAATACTAAATTTCATCAAAATTAATTAAACCAAATAAAATTATGCAATATGACACAAGTGTAAGCAGTTATAAAATATATCTGGAAAAAAATTATTACTAGTACCTTGCTCGGGCAAAACAGATATATACAATTAGTAATACAATAAAAAGTTTAAATTGTCGGTATAAGGGACCATACCAGAAGTTCGAGAAGGAAGTCACTGTCAAATCGAAACCAGTCCTCAACTTCAGCCTTGTCAGGAGGTGGAACTAAGTTCAGGTATGTCGCAATACTTCTCAACTTCTCCTGACTGTAAAAAAAGCATAAGTTTTTTTTATGAAACCAAAGCTAATAATTTCTGACAAATGTAACACTGCTAGAAACATCTGATTATTATATACTCATACCTCAGTGGTCCGAAGTGCTTCAGCAACGCCTCCCTTGTGTCCACACTTGCAACATTTGCCAAAGAAAAGTCACGTAAATCTGGGAACTTTGCATATGCTGCTTTCTGTAACATTCAGAAGTACCAAATTATAATGCGTGGATGGGATGACTGCAGCTGCACATTTCAAAATACCTATGACAAACCAAGATGAGCCGGGATAGCTCAGTCAGTATAGTGACTAGCTACGGGCTGGACGACCGGGGTTTGATCCCCGACGGGGGCAGAGGATTTTTCCTCTAGCCTCTGCGTCCAGACCGGCTCTGGGGCCCACCCAGCCTCCTCTACAATGGGTACCGGGGTCCTTTCCCTGGGGTAAAGCCGGGGCGTGATGCTGACCACTCACCCCCATCTAGTGCCGAGGTCAAGGAAGAGAGGAGCTATACCTCCACTCACCCCAAGCGCCTACATGGCGTACAGTGGGACAAACTTTACTTTACTTTTATGACAAACCAAGAGCGTAAATGTACATACTGCAATGCATGTGACATATTTTACATGTGCATTCTTTGAAATTTTAAAAACCACATTGAACTTTGATGTTCAATTATTGCAGATTCAGATCTATCGGTGAAAAAGCTAATCACTCTGCACACATAACTGCACAGAGTCAGACGCGACCATTTTTTATATTTTTTAAATACTAATTATGTTGATAAATGATTACAAAGTGGGAAGTGATATTGGATTTAAAGCTTTCAGCGAAAACCCCAAACACCAAATTTCAATGTAATACATTCATTAGTTTCGGAGATAGAACGAATAGTCAGACGGAAGGACACAGCCTTCTCAAAATGTGGTCACTCTGGGCAAAGATCCTATAAGAACTGGAAGTTTTGAACAGTTTTCAGTAATCTTCTTGTTTACAAAACAATGAATTGACACATTTGTGTTCTGATGGGATAGTTAGCCATAGCTTTGAAAATATGTAATGTGTTCCATCTTATTCCAATTTTATATCGACTGCAGAGGTTTTACACAGCCAAACTGAGAAAATAAAGGATGATTAAGAATAATGAGTTGAGACTGCTACAGAAATGTATTTGTAGAAATCAATTTTTGGCCTAATGAATTTTATCCTCTTACGTGCGATTCCGAGGACACATAGGATGAGACGTTTACCTTACCACTGATTTCGATACAATGCGAAAATGGGTGTGTGAAAAGCACTTTTACTCTATTTACATTTTTGCTTGACTTATGATGTGCAGGGCACATCAGAGAGTCAGCTGGATCTTACTTGCACCAGAGAACGTATGGTCGATATAAATGTGCTCTGTGACCATAACTAACCTACATTAATAATACATCAGAACGCTTCAATTTTTACATCTGCTTTATAAAAAGTAAATGGTTCCAAACTTCTAACTTACTGACTGAATGATTAAGTAAATGACAAATCACATGACATAAATTAAGTCTTATAATTACTCAGTTTGTCAAGAAATTTTACTTCAGTTTCCTTTTTTCTTTAAATTAAAATTAACTGGTCTTGTTAAAGGTTCAACACTATGTTCATAACAAAAGAAAATGGAAAGAAATTATTGTTTAAACAAACAGAACAATTATTACAAATATTTATACTTTGTTATGTAATTATTATAATCATATTATATGTAAAAATAATACAATTCTTGTAACTTTAAACTATCTCCCGTCAAACGCAACCCAGTTGAATCTGTCACGAGTTCAGCCACAAACATTCACCTCAATATCCGCCGTTTAAAAGAATCAACAGGATAAATAGGATTCCATAATTTTGTGAAAAAACATAACATTCCAGCATCAATAAATTTAACTTACCTGTAGTGATGTGATTCTGGAGTAATGCAACTGTGTCATGTCATGATCTGTGAGGGGATCCCCCGTCTCATCGCTGATCTCAAACCGCGAATAGAATTTAAGCATGTCCAGCAACTGGAAACAAGACATTACTCATATGAATTAAAATAATACACTGATTCTGAAAACACAAAGGGATTTTAATGATTTAATCCAATTTAAATACGGTACAACATAACCAACAGAAGAAATTTTTCCAAATGTACATCTTACATCCTACCATGTCATTTATCAGGATGTATCACAATTACTTCTTAATGGTCATTTATTATTACTGCTATTGTTAATGTTGTTACTATTTTTACCATTACTGTTTCCGCGTTCAAAAACTCATTATCGACTTGAAGCAATATTATTAAAGGAGATAAGTTATTTGTCAATCTGTTCAAAACACCAAAGAATAAACATTAAAATCTTTTATTCTAACATTTTAGTGAAGTTTCTGACAGTTTAACCACATTGTTTATCGGATTAAAATTTTAAAAAATTTAATGCATCAACACAATAACTTTCTTACTTACATACAAATATAAATCACAAGAAAATAAAGTGAAATGAACCTGGAAGAATGGCAGTGAATGGGGACTGGAAGAAATTACTTTCTGCCAACAAGGAGAGCCGATTCGTCAGTACGGAATCATAAATGTTTGTGAAATGAACTATTTCATAACCAAAACTGCTCATAATTCTGAGGCACTCATCACTTTGTACTTTACTACATTCTGAGACATTTTATTGTGAATCCGTGTCCTCTGTGTGTGTCTCGTAATAAATTACGAGACTTAACGCAACACTGGACATCTTGGCTGTCATAAAATGGGCCAGTACACTCAACAGCTGGCACTTTTTTATCGAACTGTCATTATTATTGTGACAATAAGCAGGCTGTTGCTCATTGGTCAGCTCCAGGCACAACAGAGAATAATGCCGAAGTGCACCTACAGCAGCGGAAAGAATAAAACACCAGAGACCTCTCCCAGTGGCTCATCGCAGGTGGGGATCAAAGGCATTATCTCCGCAGATACACACCTGCTTCATTGAAGTCTCAAGATAAACTGAACCTTTTTGATTATGATAAATAAAGCAGCGTATGAGTTCCAGAAATCAACACAGATTCATCACTGAATTATATCAACCACAATGACACTTCATACAAAATCATCTCTTTATTTTTTTAATATTTATATCTCCAATGGGATAGAAGTGAAAAATGTCAAATTTCTGTATGTTCATTTTTTGTAAAGTAAAAAAGTGAAGCTGTCCCTCTACACGCCACGTAGGTCGCTTGGGGGGAGAGGTGTATAGCTCCTACTAATTCTAAACCCAGGCACTAGATGGGGTGAGTGGTCAGCATCACGCCACTGGATAGGAAACTGGGTGGGCCCCACAGCCAGTCTGGACACAGAGGCTAGAGGAAAAAAGATCCTCTGCCCCCGCCGGGGATCGAACCCCGGTCGTCCAGTCCGTAGTCAGTCACTACACATTAATTAAATTATTTAAATTGATATTATTTGCTCTCAAATCACATACACAAACTTTTTACACTTTAAAACACAACTTTTCGTGCGTTTCAACCTCATGAGGTCATCATCAGTGGCGTATTAAAACCAGTCCATTAACATACTGATTCCATACAACTATGTGTTGTAACAATGCACTGTGTGTGAAGACGGTGTCCTACTCTCCACTTTTATTAATTTATGATATACCAATGTTTCGCTCTGTCTTGGATCATTTGAGGTTATGTGTCATTGAATTTGACCACCAAAATGGATAAGATGGCAGGCATCTGGAAGGAAATGGCTGTGTCCTGTTCCGTAGACATTCCCCTGCAGAGACTGAAAAAACCCACGAAAAATCTGTAGCCCGGGAAAGTTTAGAATTGGCCACGTCCTGAAGCAGGTTGAAACGGTAACGTTTTCGACTCGTGTTCGATAGATCGGTGGTAATCAACCTGGGGTACGCGAAGACATCTTAGGGGGTACGTGAAATTTAAAAAAATATATATATATTATTTTATGATAAACACTGAATAATCAGTAATGTAATTTATTTAATTTATTTTAGATGTAGATTATATACTATTATAACTTGAATTATACACCAACAACTTTGGGGGTACAAAGTTGAGGAGAAATTATATCTGGGGGTACGCGAACAAAAAAGGTTGAATACCACTGGTCTAGAGGGTTAACTTTAACTCTCCTTCTAGACGTGCTTACAAGGCTAAAAACGCCACGGCATCTTTTAATGACGGCGAGGTATTTGCAAATATCAACTGACAATCACAACCGTCTTAAGGCTTCTACTCTGCAAGTTACAAGAAGATAAATAAATGAAGCTCCACGCAACGATGTTACGTCACAACTCACAATATAACTGGGTCAACATTTACGGTTCAACGTATTGAAGACGACATGACAGGAGCTACTTGCATGGCGCCATCAGCGGACAATGATCAAACGACAGCCGCCACAGTGACCTCTGCGTGACCTCTCCACCATCCACTTCCACGACGCTACATCATTAGCAGGTCGCCAGCCAGAGTCCAGTTACGATCTTACGAACAACGCATAAATGTGATACAGAAATAACTCGGTATTCAGTGATGTCATGTTCCTTCTTGAGCATGCATTATTCTTAAAACTATTTATTATTTAGTGTTCTGTCTGATGACAGGTCCATATGAACAGGATCCTTCCATCCTTTTCTCGGACTGGGACCTGTTCATATACGTTCTTGGCAGATGATCCAGAAGTGGTTTGCCATTGCCTTCTTCTGTGTGTGAATGGAGTAATTGTTGGGATGCCACGGAGGAATACTCCGTGTTGCCTAGACCACGGCCTTGCCCAACACAAGTTATAAATTCGAACCCGAGACCCCCAGGATTACAAGGCCAGCGTTCTAACCGCTAGACCACCGTGGCAAAGATCCAAATAGGAATGTCGCGCCTGCTTCATAATGACAATACAAAACAGGGGAATGGAGTCTTCCGGAGCCAGATCCTTCTGTCAGGCGTCTGCCAACATAACAGAAGTGCATTTGCCAAGACGCACAGCCGACAACAGACTTATAAATGCGTAGTGCAAGAGTGGCCGAGTCAGCTGTGAACCGACCGCGGGAAGCTTTGACTTCCTCGTTAATTGCCGTCTAAGAAGAACACGTCTTGTTCTGACTCGTACATGGACAAATTCCTTGTTTCTCCTTTCTTATGCTTGGAGTTTAAACAACCGTGTGGGTAGAATAAGGGCACAAGTCAGAGACATCAATTGTGTCATTCAGGCTATTAAAAATAAATATGCCAGTCTTGCTAACTGCGGCTTGAGAAACACTCGATGTTTCGACTCTCTGAAACATTTCACTCGAAATGCGTTCAACTTGCAGTCAAGATGAAATCCGCCGTTTCTCAGAAGACCTAGAGCCGATGAAATAACGAATATGTTTTATTGGAGTTGGGCATATTTACGAAGATAAAATTAGGAACGGCTTCGTGCAGTTGGTCTTCAGCGAAAGGTTACGGGTCGAGGTTTAACGAAAACTTTATTAAAATGGCTTAGGTGATACGACTGAGAGATAAGGATAACTTATATTTGTTTAAATTTGTCAGTCTAATCACAAAAGTTCCTATTAAATATTAAAATATTACATAATTAACATTTAAATATTTAAAATATATTAAATGATGATCTCTATCGAAATGTTCGATTTAAATCGAACATTTCGATAGAGATCATCATTTAATATATTTTAAATATTTAAATGTTAATTATAGTAATATTTTAATATTTAATAGGAACTTTTGTGATTAGACTGACAAATTTAAACAAATATATATTTATCACAATATGACGCAACTTTATCATCTCAAGGATAACTTAATTAATTAATTAATTGTGCACAAGTACAGGGCAGGCGAAAGCAACCACTTGGATATCACGTGACCATTTCCACGAACGTTATAATAATCCGCGGTTATAAACTTCAATTAATAACAAATGGCATTCTAGTATCACAGCTTTATATTTACTGAATATGAGAAAATTAACGCACAATGGACAGGTGATGGTCCCACAGAATGTTTCATCTCCGACATACCTGAAGGATATCGATTAAATTTGGAATTTGCGATAATCAATCGCCAGGCTAACTTCATTTTTGCGCGTACCTGTCAATTATAACGCATAATTTTCTTGAAATATAAATTTAAATTCGTAAAATATCTTATTGTATCTGCAATGAACGGACATCAAGATCAGGGGTTATCAACCTACGGCCCGTCGATAAATCTTTTGTGGCTCGGGTATAATTTTGAGATACTCTGTATAATGAAAACTATTTATAAATTAAATTCCACACTGACGTTTAAAAACAGCATACCAAAAAATCTGTTAAACAAAATCACGTGTAATATGGCAACCTGTTTGAAACAGCCAGTAAAAGTTTTACAAACTTTAAGTTTACGACCGGCCAGTCGATACTTTCATTTCAAATAAAACCCAACCCAACCTAACCTAACCTAACCCAACCTAATCTAACCCAACCTAATCTAACCTAACCTAACCCAACCTAATCTAACCTAACCTAACCCAACCTTATCTAACCTAACCCAACCTAACCTAACCCAACCTAACCTAACACAACGGCTAAAAGATCAGGTCGGAGGTCTAAAGGCGTAAGCATTCGTCGATCGAACATGGCATCACGGGATCGAACCCCCGTCCAGGTAAAAAAGTGTCTGAATTTTTTCTGATTTGTGTTCTCGTGTCCAACAGACGCGTTGCGACGGGCCAAACTCCCGTCTCAGTATTAAAACATGTCAAAAAAAAAACCACCCAGAAAAGCCAAGACTCATATCGAACTACGAGTATAATCGATAAACGTGTTAATGAAATGAAATCGATATAAAAAGATATTCAGCCAGCGTTCGAGTTTATACTGTTTTACACAGCGAAAGGCTTCCAACATATTTAGGCTCACACTACAGACACAAGCGTCTGCATTTTAAGGCTTACAGTTAAACATTCATTAGGCCTGGTGGTCTAGCGGTTAGAACGCTGGCCTTGTAATCCTGGGGGTCTCGGGTTCGATTCCCGGCGGTGCCCGAATTTATAACTTGTGTTGGGCAAGGCCGTGGTCTAGGCAACACGGAGTTTTCCTCCGTGGCATCCCAACAATTACTCAATTCACACACAGAAGAAGGCAATGGCAAACCACTTCTGGATCATCTGCCAAGAACGTATATGAACAGGTCCCAGTCCGAGAAAAGGATGGAAGGATCCTGTTCATATGGACCTGTCGTCAGACAGAACACTAAATAAATAAATAATAATAATAGCTAAACATTATGGCTCTTTGGAAACCGCAGTCAGTTTCGAGTCCAGGGCTAACGAAAACAAAAAAAAAACACTTATCTGTTATACACATACCACTTCATCCATGCAGTGTGCGTCATTTCATCACAAGTTGATGCCCGTTTCAGATACAGACCATCAAAACTGACACAATCTAAAACTTCTTTTAACCACATGGCTGTGTAACTCGGCACCAAGTGCAGTTCCAATTTTAGCTCTGCAAAAAGCACGTCGAATGTTCAGTACCAGTCAGATAACATAACGTTCTGTTACAGCTGTCTCTAAAAGAGAATTATATCGACGATTTTAAAACTGCGGTCCAGAAAACATTATCATACGTGTGTATGAATCGCTTAATATTATTCAGCGTCGTAATTTCATTCGCAGATACAGACAACTACCATAGCACAGCCTCTAATTGAACTAAAGAGATTAATATTATTGACATACGCACTTCAATGTCACGTTTATAAAACGTTTATTTAAAATGACAAAAATATAAAAATATATTTTCAAAAAGTTACTCATTTGCCTACAACTCCACGCATTAGTAACCTGTGGTGTAGGTTCAGTGCACTGCGTCACGCTCCAGGCCCCTTTACCCCTGACGTGGTGGCAATGAGAACAATTCTTGTTCCTACCGGGAATCAAATCCCAAATGTCTCGCTCGTATCCAGTCACGATACTGAATACAGAGTCATAATAAATGTTGATAACATTTAATAAATGAACTGCACAATTTTCACACGACCTACTCTTGGAATGATAAAGTTGCGTCATATTGTGATAAATATATATTTGTTTAAATCTTGTCAGTCTAATAACATTAAAATTCTATTAAATATTACTATAATTAACATTTAAATATTTAAAATATATTAAATGATGTTCTCTATCTCTAAAAGAACCATCTTCAGGTGTATTACACCTGAAGATGGTTCTTTTAGAACTGAAACATGTCTTGTAAAAAGTAAAAAGTGATAATCTAATGTAAATCGAACATTTTCGATAGAGAACATCATTTAATATATTTTAAATATTTAAATGTTAATTATAGTAATATTTAATAGAATTTTAATGTTATTAGACTGACAAGATTTAAACAAATATCTACTCTTGGAAATTCTGCGTTACAAATCGTCCAGACTTCTAACTACATCTTCTTTAAAAAAACATCTCACTGGGACCTCTGACCCGAGTTGATTGTGTTAATTATGAGAGAAATTATGAGGCCAACGCAAATGAATTGCAAACAAATATATATAAAAAGGCCTGTCTGTCTGGAGATCATGAAATATCGTGACAGGTCATGACAGCTGTTCCATTACGAGATAAATAATTAACTACGCCAGATGACACAGTGGCATCAGCGAGTACAAGAAAAGTCCTCAGTGCGATGAGAAACGAACTGAAACTGTATCGAAACAGAACCAGGTCGTCCTCCACGTCGCCTGCATCTGACCGCGGAAAACTTACGAAGATGTGGTAATGTTCTCCAACCACTTTCAATTCAAATATTTAAAAAGATTATTACGGTACAGATCTGCTCACATTTGATTCATCGCCCTGACGATGGAGGCAAAAAGCACCTCTGTAACCAGAACAATTCCTGGAGAATATAAATGAACAAAAAAAAAAAAAACTATTAGGAGAGATATGGTGCTCGAAACGTCGGCGATTAATCAACATCTAACACGGCTGATAGCCCGAGAAGACTTTATTAATGTCAGCTCCGTGCTGGGATTGAGTAATTGTAGGGAGAGTACACCTAAATTCTATGTCGGCGGTTTCAATAATCCTGGTGCCTGCATGACAACCGTGAAAAGGGTTAATATTTCTGTTATATGGGTTTCAAAATTGGATTCTCAATCCAAGGAAGGAAGAAGGACGATTGAGAGAACGTGCTGATGAAAATATCTGGACAGAACACAAAGTAAAAGGAGTATTTAAATAAAACATGTCCTAGAGCTACTATTATTAAGATATTTAATTAATCAAGAAGGATTAGAAACGAAGATGAGAAATTCGTAAAAACGTCAGTAAGAAAATCTGAAGTAAAGAACCACTTTGGAAAAACCACGTGTAGATGGAGGATGAAATTAAAATGGATCTCTGAAGAAAAAAAAAATTGTGGTGATCCCGGTGAATCAGAATAGGATTCTCTGAACTCGATGACGGACCTTCGGTTCAGTAAAAGCAGAGAATTTCTTAATTAAAAGGATGAATATCGACTCTTCAAGACTCTGCACCACGGAATCAGTTGGTTACAACTCGAGACGTGGTTCAAGACGCCAATAAACCAGCTCAGCTGAGAAGATTCCAAATCCAATAATCCACGATTCCATCCTCCTTTCTTCCGTAGAGGTTTATCGGCCAAAATATACCACTCATTTCTTATTTGTCCAGCTGAAGTACCAATTCTTGTTTCTCGGTTGTCTCACTCCTGCAAATTTCATCTCGTGTGTCCTACAGCTGTGTACAATAGGAGTACAATTTTTGGGCTGCATTTGGCTGGAAACCCAGGAAATGTGCTTGCGAGGACAATCAATCAATCGGAAGCAATTCCTTGTTTTTCAACACTTAATAACAAGGCATATCTGCATACGAAAAAACGGAAAAAAATATATACAAATTACGTCACAACGTCACTAAACTATCCGCGTCCTACTTCATTTAATAATTTTTATCTTTCAACAACATTTATTTGTAAGAATTTGTAAAATTAAATTTTTGGAAGAACATAAAATCTCGCTCTTACCACAAATTTTAAAAAAAATCTGTTTTTGTAAACCTGACACGTAACTGACGGAGCGTTGTTAAATAAACAAAGAAACCGAGTTCAGAATTATACTCTTATAAGAATATTTGGAAATAAAAGTGCGAGGTTAAATATGTCAGAAAAGGGGCCGACAAGTCTCCCTTACAATCAGACGTAAATCTCTTAAATCTACGACTAAAGGACGTGGGTAGTTGAGATTCCACTGACGGTCATACGAAACTACGTCGAGACTTTTACACAGCGCAATGTTTTTCTGGTTAGCCGCCATCATTAGATCATCAGACATAAAATTGTGAGTTATTACGTCAGCAAAACATGACTTATGCAAATGCCCCGATACAAGTGACGGTCACGGGATCATAACAGCCCATGGTAAAAGCTGACCTAATACTCGTTACGCACGGCTTAATACGGAAAGGTAAAAACAATTGTATTACGTCGGCAAAATCACACGGCGATGATTAAAAATATCCAATTTAGCTCCGACGCGCATTTAACACAGATATTCAGACGCTATTGCAAAACAAATTAAAATTTTCATACGAGACAGGCAAACATTATTTAATTAATTACCCCCGGGGGTACGTGAAATTTTAAAAAAATATATATTATTTTATGATAAACACTGAATAATCAGTAATGTAATTTATTTAATTTATTTTAGATGTAGATTATATACTATGTATAACTCGAATTATAAACCAACAACTTTGGGGGTACAAAGTTGAAGAGAAATTATATCTGGGGGGTACGCGAACAAAAAAAGGTTGAATACCACTGCTCTAAATGTACCAAATTTCCCACCATTCATTTCAAACAGAATATCTTTATTCCAACACCGAGCACCGGTGGAGCTGACACGAAACTATGGCGTGTCCCACGGCGCCCAATTTCACAAGGAAAGCAACACCCAGTTTAACCAACGCTTATGTAATCATCTGAAATGCATTTCCAACAGCCAATCAGTCGGCACAACAAGGATTGCCGGTAAACGCGAAACATAATTCGAAATGCAATGCACGTGGATGCATTATCGTACGTCAGTACCGGAACATAAAAATCACCTTGGCATTCATTAACTACAGGGTGGGTGGGAAGTAAGTAGGCATTGAGAAATGGTTATAACCTCTATATTTCTATTTTAATATTTTCCGTCAAATCACAATTTTAATAAGATAATAAAATATATAAAATATCATTTCACGTTCCGCATCGAATGATCGATTTACAAATTGGAACGTTTCTCTTACGACATGTTTCGGTTATATTTAACCGTCCTCAGGTATAAATTAGATTGGTAAATTTAAAACTCGAATTACAATCATTTACAATGTTATGCAGTTTATTGAAATGTTCTTATCAGATTACTCTTATATATTAGAACGAAGGTATTGTTTTTTATATGGCGTGGTTCATCTGATGTTCAATATTAGTCTGTATAGTTTAGTATCTTATTAAAATTGTGATTTGACGGAAAATATTAAAATATTAACCTAATTCACAATATGACGCAAATATACTACCTTACTCTATATTTCTATATTATAACCATTTCTCAATGCCTACTTACTTCGCACCCACCCTGTAGTACACGAACAGCGTCTTATTTATGTGAAGTCGGCTCTTTCGTGAAGGGAAATGTTACACGGAAGGTCAGACTTTCGTGACACACGGTCTGCTTGTGCGCGTGCATACTAATTACGAGTAACGCCACTTAATATGGGCATGGTATTACAGGCGCTGGTAAATTAATGGGTGTCAGCTCTCTGTATACCGAACGTGACAGTTCACAAAAGAGGCGATGGCGAGGACTTCTGGAACGTGCGGTAAATGAAAACAGCAGAGACTCCGGTAAAAACGTACGGAGGAAAGATTTCAAATCAAAGGAGTGTTTTTCTTTGTGTTGGAAATTACATTTCCGCGCAGAAGATTATATTTACAATTATTTATTTGTGGTTTATTTAACGACACGCTCGGTAGCTTATACTTTTCGGCATATAAAGATATGATATACTGAAAATACTGTGGAAGGAAGATTGGTAACGAAATCTGAGGCACTGTCCCAAAATTTGCCTGAAGGGACTGAGAAAAACTACGAAGAACGTCAAGTCAGGACAGCCGGACACCGGGCAGAGACCCGCACGAAAATACAGGTAGAAAATATGGAAACGTATGCCACATCAGTGTGTAAACTGTGGTATAAAACAGTGGTATTCAACCTGGGGTACGCGGAGACATCTTAGGGGGTACGTGAAATTTTTTAAAAAAATATTATTTTATGATAGACACTGAATAATCAGTAATGTAATTAATTTAATTTATTTTAAATGTAGATTATATACTATGTATAACTTGAATTATACACCAACAACTTTGGGGGTACAAAGTTAAGAGAAATTATATCTGGGGGTACGCGAACAAAAAAGGTTGAATACCACTGTGTTAAAAACTCAATTTCATTTTGTTACAATGTTCAAGAAAAACACTCACGTTCGAAATGCGTCCTACATTTCGCCGGAATACCCTTGGTCAGTTTTCCTCAACATTTCTCCAAAATTATCTCCTACATTTTGGTCAAACAGAATAGAGATTAACTGAAATATAGAATAGACGGGGTTGGTTTTTCGTAATTTGGAATTAAAAATTGATGTGAAAACCTGAAAATTGGCATCAATACAGCATGAAAATAAAATAGCAGTATCAACTCGCGTAACCCTTCGGCACAACTTATACCTGACTGAGAATCACTGCCCTAGATACTAAGTTAAGGGCTTCGACTATAATCCGACTTCGCACTTGCCTAGTCTCAGAGTAAATGTGGCTCCACCAAACAGAATACACAGACCAACAAAGGGAAAGTCTGAGACACACGAATTCTTCTCCGGCTACCAACAATATCAGGTGAGTGACGGTGAAAACACCATCTTCGTCGTCGTCCTCAGGGTAACGAAGACTTCAGTACCCTGAGGACGAAGATGGTTATCGAAACGTTGGTGTCTCCGCGTTTCAACCACCAGAGAAAATTCACGAAACTCGGAGCTTCGGATATCCTACATTATCTACCCCGCCCTATTTTCAAGGCACAGCGTTTGACAGTAACAATTAGAAGAGGCTGGCAATACAGATTACCCTTTCACGATGCCAACACAAAGAACATAAACACATCATATTTATGAGAATTAACTCCGTACGAGAGCCACTGTGGTCTAAGTGGTTAGAACGCTGGCCTTGTAATCCTGGGGTCTCGGGTTCGATTCCCGGCGGTGCCCGAATTTATAACTTGTGTTGGGCAAGGCCGTGGTCTAGGCAACACGGAGTTTTCCTCCGTGGCATCCCAACAATTACTCCATTCACACACAGAAGAAGGCAATGGCAAACCACTTCTGGATCATCTGCCAAGAACGTATATGAACAGGTCCCAGTCCGAGAAAAGGATCGAAGGATCCTGTTCATATGGACCTGTCGTCAGACAGAACACTAAATAAATATATTAACTTGACAAACAGCAATTTTTATTCAAACCCAAAACTAAACTGTTATGAAACCACATTTGTAGGTCAAGGAAATATGAGCGGAGGAACTGGATAAGTAGGGGGAAGAGACCCCCTACACTTCTCGAAAGTGTTGGTAGAAGGAGGGGCAGCTTTATTATTCATTGCGAAAGCATACGAATTATTCTAATTGCGATTTCATGTTCATTTCGCAAACACACATACGCGAATGAGAATCCGATCCAACCGACACATCAAAATTGCCACAACCACTTAAAGGTTTTCAGCTCGCGAACGATCAGTAGTAAATTCTCATTCGTTCTCTGCAACGTGTATTTACAGCAGTGGTATTCAACCTGGGGTATGCGTACCCCCGGGGGTACGCGAGGACATCTTAGGGGTTACGTGAAATTTAAAAGAACAAGTATTATTTTATGATAAACACTGAATAATCAGTAATGTAATTTATTTAATTTATTTTACATGTAGATTATATACTATGTATATATCGAATTATACACCAACAACTTTGGGGGTACAAAGTTGAAGAGAAATTATATCTGGGGGTACGCGAACAAAAAAAGATTGAATACCACTGACTTACAGGCATTAAACCCGCCTTGTTCGACAGTTCCCACTTTGACCACCAGATCGCAGTACCTCAATGTCAAACTCACGACTCTCTTTATCTCTCATTTTGTTATCATCCCGTGTAGGATATTCGAATGTACGGTTTTGAGGTCGCGTAGAACAGCACAACCTGCACATCAAATTTCATCCAAATCCGTCCAGTGGTTCTCGAGTTTAATCGACTGGAGAGACAGACAGACAAAACCAGCCCATAACGCGTTCTCGCCATGCACTTCGTGTAAAGAACACTTCCCCGTTAACGTCTGTGATGTCCTTTGTGAACTGAAAATGATGACAGCTTGATAAAACGTTAATTATGGAGTACAGACAGGAAACAAGGCCAGTAAATTACAAGCGTAGTTCACAACCGCACGTCGATCTGGCTGAGCATTTCCAAACGCAACGAACCACCGATCACAAAAATTAAGTTTTCGACACGAGTGCAGCAATTTCGCGTAGGCCCACTTTATGTGCCAATTATTCAGCTCGATATTGAAGGAACATGGCGCGAAGCGCAATCAATGAGACCTACTTTCCCCTGATATTGTCCAATACGAAACGAATATACCAGTTCCTGGACAGTGTTGGTTGATGTCTGCACTTTTACTGGTCCTGATTAGCCGCCAATCGGTTAACGTTATTCCCCCCCCCCCCCCCCCCAAAAAAAAAAATCTCTTAGCCATCGATATATTCAGTATAACACATCGACATACCACGTAATATGAATGTTTTAGGTAATAATAATATACATGAGAAACTACATTTAGAGGTGATTAAAGGTAACAAGTTAAGAAATGCATCCATTGCGTAACAATTCTGATACGTTGGCTGTTACTGATTATATTTTCCAATTCGTGAATACTAACATCTGAAGTTCTCTTACAAACAGGTCGAAACAAGAAACTCAAATACAAAATTTGATCAAAATCAGTCCAGCGGTTCTCGAGTTATGAATGACAGTATAAAAATATTTCCGTCTAATTGCCTAAAACCCGTTTTAAGATTTGCGGCGGGGGGGGGGGGGGGGACAAAATGTATTGGACATGCAACGCGTGTTTCAATCTCCTCTACAACTTTTCATTAAAACATTTTTCACTCCGATACTCGATTAGCGCTCGCCACGTAAGAGTGTCCATTTGCGGTCGATCGATTTTGACTAAACGTTTAAGTTCGAGAACAATCTCTGCTCTCATCCTCAGGGCCGCTACGTAACAAATCTATCAGATCTGTAGACTTGTAACCCGAGAGTCTTTCAACAACGTATTTCAGAACTGACTCACTCTTTAAAAACAAATGTGCTCAACACATGTTTCGTCTCGAATGACCATAATTACACTTCAGTCCACTCACTACGAACACCTCAGGTTCAAATGACGACTAGGAAATCAGCTACGATGACTGATTTCTTGGTTTTCCTAAGACACTCCGGGCATATATCGAAACATTATCTTACATTAGGCTACCACCACTGAAACGGTCTGAGTGCCTATAATCGAGGAAAGATTCTTCGACATCGCTGGACGGACGGCACAGAGATGTTCCAGATGAAACAAATTTATATAATTTAAAAATAGTCATATTTACAGAACACTTTGGAAAGAAAATCTTTTACCAAAAAGGTTACAACGCCAGTGAGGGCAACAGAATTTGTACACAGCGGCGTCTGTGAGTGGAAGGTGGAATAAGACGTTGTGGAACGTGGAGTAGCTCTGTAAAAAAACAAGAGAATGGAGCTTTGTCGACCTCGAACCGCACGTGCAGTCACCCTGGGTGGTCAGATAGGGTAATTACAGAGTATTCCACCGAGCAAATTAAGTTACCAGTGGTTGAAATAATGTCCGAGTGTCGAAAACTGCAAAACCTCAACGTTAACCAGACAAAAGCGCGGCAGACCGGATGTGGCCCGTTTTCCAAGCCAGGACTAAACTCGGGATGAACGAGATTTCATGTTCTTACGTGGCGAAGATGCAGATGTTGGTCTTCTGGGCTGTAACACCGTTCGAACTTGCAGACTGTCTACACAGCAAGGACCTCTGGAACGTCGGCAAACTTCTACCAGACTACACGGCGCAACAACCCAGAAGACAGAAATCTTCATACTCTGATGACGGAGGCAGTACGACCTCTGAAACGTCGGCAAACTTCTACCAGACTACACGGCGCAACAACCCAGAAGACAGAAATCTTCAGACACACAGACGTGAAAACCTCAAATCCTAATATTGTAATCTGTTCCATTGAGAATAACACGACAGGCTCAAACAGCCCTCGACGTTTATAGATTCCAAACACGTTCGCCTTTCCTAACTCTCCGTTTTCACAAGACAACACAAAGTAAGGGCCGCTGAGCACACTTTAAGACTCTACAACTGCAAAACAAGTCTTCGAGAAATAACCTGTGAGAAGAACATTTTAATATTGTTTCGCCAGGAAACGAGTATCTTGGTCCCTATGATGCTATAGCCTCTTAGTATTCTATAGGCCGTAATTCGACTCCTTTCACCTGTCAAAGCCCAGGAGCTTCTTAAGTGAGTGGGGTCTGTAAATCAATCTTTCTTCAAAAGGCTGTTTCAACAGCAGGAATTATGTTAAATGTAGTCCACTGTAGGGTTTATACAAAAACCGACTTTTGAAAAAACCGGTTTTCGAATCGCAGTATTTCCAAAAAACCGATTTTCGAATTGTTACAAAAAACCAAAATATAATTAAAACAGTAAAGAAATATTTATACTTATTTTAAAACTTTTCAGTGTACTTAATATTTATGGAACTACAAAAATATAACAAAATAAAATATACTACGTACAAAACCAAATAAACAAGCTAAAATAACTAAAATCCGTTCAAAATATAAATTATAAATTTTTATTTCATTTAGTATTTTTCTTCAGGAAATATGATTTCTTTCTTGAATTCGTACTTCTAAAGCATTTAATAATTTAGAACTAATTTCAGCCTGACTCATGAAGATTAGTTGTGTCCGAGGCGATTTAAAGTCAAAATGTTAACTTTTTAAATTAATTAATTTTTACATATTAATTCTAGTATCTAAAACCGGTTTTTAAAATTTTAAAAACCGGTTTTCGAATTTTACAAATTTATCCAAAAAAAACAACAACCGGTTTTTAAAAATCGACAAACCCTAGTCCACTGTCTCAGACACCGATAAGCTCCTATATTTATTACCGGAACTATTTTTGAGAGTCGTTTCTATTCCAGTCTTCAGATGATCGACTGTAATCACACCGATATCATCTTTATTTTCGATTGTTACCGCTAATATCGATAATACCAGGTAACAATAAAAATATATCAGTATAGTTAACAAATCACATAAAGACGAGAATACAGCTTATCCCCCAAAAAGTACGCCAATGGCCGATGCTCAATGCGTCTTTAATTTTCTGTTCCTCAGAAAATTCGATAACGTCGATCCCCTGAAGATAAATATCGTTCCTAAGCATCACGCAATAACGGCGTTGTCAACTCAGGACCCAGGAGGTTCTGCACATGGAAGGAAGAGAATTCCAACGCTTGGTCTAGGGTTTGAACCCCGATCGTCCAATCTGAGGCCAGTACAGCGACATCTTCAAATGGCGTTCGGTCTACTTGGGCGAACGAATAAAAACATTCGATTTTACGAACGACCTATTTACCGTACACATCTGCCGCGTCGAGTTTAAAATTTCATCTCTGTCAAGGCAAACCTCTCTTCTGTTGCACGCCTTGTGACACAAGAGAGAGAATCACTGAAGTTTCTAGAGAGACTCAGAACTCTACAGGGAGAGAAAAGAT
The DNA here is from genome assembly GCF_977971745.1 of Zootermopsis nevadensis. NCBI lineage: Eukaryota > Metazoa > Arthropoda > Insecta > Blattodea > Termopsidae > Zootermopsis > Zootermopsis nevadensis. The sequence goes on from NW_028259145.1 coordinate 1,452,890, forward strand.
GCTGCCCGCAATATCTCTCTTCGCCATTTCTTCAACAGAGCTAAAAATCCTCAGTCAACCGACTCAGAGCCTTCAAAGGGGCGAGAAAAGGATAATCTAGACTCATCTGTATTAGATAATTCATCATCCGATTAAATTAATTACAGTATCGATGTATTATTTTAATAAAAAATAAATAAGTTTATTTCATTCTACATTTTAGATAGTTATTTATTATTTTTACCCATGTATGTAAAAGTAAATTCATTTTACGCGGCGATATAACGGAACCAATTTGTCGCGTATCGCGATGAATACCTGTACAAAATACTATTTATATCGCTGCCTTGTAAACATGTTTGCAACACTTTTGTCCCATAGAATACAATTCATTCTTGAATCATATCTCCTATTCACATCAGCCCCTAACGTATCTTAAAATAAACCACGATCGGCTCTTTCCAATTCCTCCGCAATTCACCATTCTGTCTCCCCCATTCGACAATACAAGAACACGTTGATAAATAATCGTCTAATAAGTCAAACTGCTACGTATTCGGGAGAACTCGAGTCCAAATCTTTATCGGGAGACCGGCTATGCTCAGGTTACTCGTGGTTTTTCTCAGTCCTTTTGTAGCATTGACTGTGTATGATAAATTCCTAAAGATTGAAACCGGCCATGACCTATTTTCAGATACTATCCCGATATTTGCAGTCACAGTGGCCTCGTGCCGCTGGGACCGTGGGTTCGAATCCCACTGAAGCCATGGATGTTTGTCCGCGACTTTCTGTGTTGTTCTGTCCTGTGTACATCCCGATCCCTCATCCAAGGAGTCCTACCGAATGTCTAATAGATCGAGCCAACGAAAAGTTGGGACCCGCAAATGTTACCTATCCTGTGCCAGACGAATCCAAGAGATAAATCTCTTTAGTCTATTTTAAGGACGGAATTGAGGAATACCACAAAACACATTAATCAAACCGTTGCGTTCGGTGTACATTTTTTAAGATGTCGATACATTACGAATAACAAACGTTCAGGAATGTGAAAGCAAGCAAATGTTCCTGCTACTATGAATAGGCCAAATTCCACCGCTGAACGTGAATGTTCATCATTTCAAGCCTGGCGTCACAGTCTATGACAATTTGTAAAGCTGACGTCTGACTCGAGAAAAAATCTTCATCTACTGAACTGACGCCTACGTAACGTGAGGATGGTTGCATCTTGTGATCAACACCCAGTTCGAATCTCGACAGCAGCATCGACTATCCTCTCCAGGTAGATTTCTGGGGCAGGGAACAAGAAGGAGAAAGGAAAAAAAAAAGCTCCTGTTCACATATTTTGAAACTCATCACTCAATGTCCCCTATAATCGCTCATTCGATGTAACCAACCACTGCAAATGATACAACTTCGTCAAAGATTCAATTAAATGACGCTCTATCAATTGCGCAGGTTATAAAAATTGAATATGTATGGACGAATGAATAAACAAAAGGTCGTAGTCTGTTTAAGGTAATACGGTTTCGTAACCGCTGAGCTAATCTGCGCGGTGAGATCTGTGGACTGGTAGGCCCGTATCCCAGATCTGATTAAGAATTTTCATATTCCAGTCATCAGTCCCGCCTACAAATATACTGGTTCAATAAATGAAAGTTGAAAAAACGCCTTGCATTCACGCAAAGAGCCTGACACCAAAATATTTTAATAGCTCAGGCAATTAATATTAAATGAGTTCCTCTGCGTTCGTCAAATTATTTTAATGTATATAATAAGGTCACGGTGGTCTAGCGGTTAGAACGCTGGCCTTGTAATCCTGGGGTCTCGGGTTCGATTCCCGGCGGTGCCCGAATTTATAACTTGTGTTGGGCAAGGCCGTGGTCTAGGCAACACGGAGTTTTCCTCCGTGGCATCCCAACAATTACTCCATTCACACACAGAAGAAGGCAATGGCAAACCACTTCTGGATCATCTGCCAAGAACGTATATGAACAGGTCCCAGTCCGAGAAAAGGATGGAAGGATCCTGTTCATATGGACCTGTCGTCAGACAGAACACTAATAATAAAAATAAAAAACGTCATTTCTTACGCTACACGAATTCCACAAATTGTTTTACGTTTGGCTCCAAATATTTGCCCCCAGAAACGTTATTGTGTGAGGAGAGGGCAAGGTCATTCGACTTGGCACCCGCATCAGAAGAATTCCTCTTCTGCAGTTCGAGATAACGTAACCAGAGAACTGCTCCTGTGACCTCAACAGAGAAAAGAACACACCAAGAGTGGCACAGGGCGCGGAATCCGTAAGCCCCCCCGAAGAACAATGAACAAGGTCCAACTCTAGCAAGATCGAGCCTTCGAGTCAGTATCGAGGGCAGTTGAGTTGCTGGAGTGCTTGGACATAGCAGCGCTGTGAGGTCTACGAGAATGACACTAACAACTACGGGTACGTACAAAAATGAGTTGTCAACATCGCTGAACATTCTGAACAGAAACAAGACTTCAATTGCAGTCATTAAAAGTTGTACTTGTTTTCTTATGAGATAAGGCAGTCTACACGTGTTTGCCTTCTTTTAACAGACATATTCAGGGTTGTAATCATACAGATAAGAAGACTTTAAACTTACAAGTACAGAAATGTACACAGATTACTTCAAGAGGCCAACGCTTTCGGAAATCAAATAAGACACGAGCGAATCATTACAGCAATTTACTATTCTGACTTTTATATTAAATCATTTTTCTTTGTTTCAAGAAGGCCGTGAATCTTATTTTAAGCAGGAGATCATGCACATTTGTTTTCCGACTACACCGCGTATGTTTGACGTCTATGTTTCTAAAATTAGTGGGGCCCCGGCACCCAAAAACCAATGTATTTTACAGAAGTTTTACCAACGTTTCCATCATCAGGGCGATGAATAAGTTCTTATACGAGCTACAACCCAGAAGATAGCCATCTCATTATTATTTTCCTTCAGTTATATATCATTATTCCACTGAACCACCAACTCGAGGCTGTGCCCACTGTTTCAAATGATGTGTAGACCGAAATGAGAAGCAGAAATGTCGTGATGTTTAATTTTTACTGGAAGGAAAGCCTTTCAAAATGTATTTCGGAAAATCTGTTGTAGAATTTGAAACAAAAATAAAGTTACAAATACAATGGCACGTTATTTAACATATTAACTGTTGCTGAAGCCTTAAGTTTGTGACAATAGACAGACATTAGTATCAGTTGGAAACGTTCTTAAACGTAGTTTTCAATTTTATATAAAATTCTTTCTGCTATTAGCAAATCTTTATAAAAAAATTTTTTTAGTAGTGTATGTCTGTAAATAAACTTACGTATGTGTTACATTTGCGTGTTTTTTTTAAAATTTTTGCGAATTATCCAGGGGTTAGATTATCCTGGAAAATATATTTCCCAATCAACGTGTTACCAAGTGCGCTCAAAGGATTGTGAGAACTACAAGTTCAGAAGGAAAATATCAGATAACGTAACATTTTTGTTGTCAAACAAGGTTTATTATGAGATGTTAAAGTTGCGTCATATTGTGATATAATAAATATATATTATTTAAATCTTGTCCGTCTAATCACAATAAATTCTTATTAAATATTAAAATATTACAATAATTAACATTTAAAATATTTAAAATATTAAATGATGTTCTTTATCGAAATATTTCGATTTAAAAATATTTTTATTTCGAATATTTCATTTAAAAATGATGGTCTAATGTAAATCGAATATTTCGATTTAAAAATATTTTTATTTCGAATATTTCATTTAAAAATGATGGTCTAATGTAAATCGAATATTTCGATAAAGAACATCATTTAATATTTTAAATATTTTAAATGTTAATTATTGTAATATTTTAATATTTAATAAGAATTTATTGTGATTAGACGGACAAGATTTAAATAATATATATTTATTGATATTACATTTTCACTCAAAATAAGCCAATGAATAACCAGCCCAAAGTTTGGAAGACGTTTCGTACGACACCTGTATACAGATAGTTTCAATTATCATGTTTGTGAGTCCGTCGGTCTGTGCGCATTGACCCTTCAGTAAATTTTAAGGACGTGATGGTATTTAATGACGCACAACACAACCCTCATTCTACTGCAGTAAACACTCCCATGCTTTAACACCAGCTTGCAACAACACACAGAATTAGTTTATAAAAGCATTAGCCATCTTGGGAAGAATAATTATAGGAATCACCACAAAATTAAGCTGATGCATGAAACACAAAGGTGGAATTTCACACGAGTGATCGAGTGTTGACTTGTTAATTCCCACACCACAAAAGTAATTAAAATAAAATGAATTTATCTACTGTTCTCCCCCACGTGTCACTGTTTTTCATGACACTAAACTGAAGCAATCAAAGCAGGGCGAAACAAAAACGAATCTCCTCGATCGAATTGTTTGTTAAAAGTCAAGACGTCAAACAGATCGCTTCAGCAATCCATTCCTGAGAGAGTACAAAAAATATTTATAACATGCAAATTTTACGAAAACCCACGCTTCAAAAGAATCCCAACGCTGAACACGCAATGTCCTTCAACAACCATTAACATAAATACGAAACAAAAAACTTTGGCGGCTTACAAATGTTTCCAGTCGGCTCTGCCAAGTGAAATGTGCGTGTACGAGGTGCGATCAGAAAGTTTCCAGACTGCGCGTATAAAAACCCGTACACTTATCTCAGGTATTAAATTCATCCATCAACCTCGAAGTAGTTCCCCTGGGAGTGAACACAACGATCCCAGCGCCGCTGCCAAGCCTGGAAGCATCCCTGGAAATCTTTCTTTGCCAGCCTGTCAAGCACCATCTGCGATTCTGCCTGAATCTCTTCTATCGTCTCAAATCTCCTTCCCTTTAGCTGAATTTTCATCTTTGGGAAGAGGAAGAAGTCACACGGAGCTTAGAAAGGAAGTTGGGGTCGGTTCTTGCAAGATCTTTGAGCTCCTGACAAACGAGAAGTCGATTCTGCTTCTGGTCCTCAGACAGGATGCGTCGCATGTGGAGTTCTTCCTTTAGAATCAGCTGATAGGTCCCATAGCCTATCCCAACAATGTCGCACAAGTCGTTGATGGTACGACGTCGATCTTCGTAACATTTTTGGGCGTTGTGCTCGAAGATGGTCGTCCAGAACGCTCGTCATCATCGACAGAGGTTCGGCCATTTTTAAAACGTGAATGCCACACAAAAGTTTGTGCACGACCCATTGCGGACTCCCCAAATGCTTGCTTTAGCATTTCATAGGTTTCCGTAGCCGTTTTGGGAGTCTTTGGCAAGAGATTCAGGCAGAATCGCAGATGGTGCTTGACAGGCTGACAAAGAAAGATTTCCAGGGATGCTTCCAGGCTTGGCAGCGGCGCTGGGATCGTTGTGTTCACTCCCAGGGGAACTACTTCGAGGGTGATGGATGAATTTAATACCTGAGATAAGTGTACGGGTTTTTATACGCGCAGTCTGGAAACCTTCCGATCGCACCTCGTACATGCTCGGACGTCTAAAGCCTCGTCCACACTAGTCTAGTGAGAACAAAAACTTCAAATGACTTGACTAATATGAACTGTGTTTCAAGTGAAGAAGAAACCAGTTCAATTTCTTATCTGACTTGAATAACAACTTGGAAAATATGAACTGCCTTTCCAGTTCCCTGGAACGAATGAAAACAGCTGTTTTTATTAAAAGGCCAGAAAACTCCATTTGTTAATATCGTCAGTCTTTGACAGTTCCTGTCGCTGTGAGCAACTTTTCAGCTCTTTCAAGAACGTTTAATTAAGAACCAGAACATTCCTCATTCATCAACATTAGGAAGGACGACTGTCTTACGGGTTGCATCGTCGTAGTAGAAGTTTACCAACGTTTGAGATCAGTCAATGCCCTGACGATGCAGGGAGCAAGGACTTGTGAAAAGTTAGTAAACTTCTACCAGACAACACGGTGCTACAACCTAGAAATACTGCCATCATCAGAAATTAAGCCTCATTCAATGTAAAGTATCTTATTAACGACTGATTTTTTTGTTAAGAAAAACTTTTACGTAAAATGTGAACCTGTTTGTAATTTTTAAGAAGATTACCATTAAGTGTCAATAAATCGTTCTCATTTATATAATATTACGGTGACTTAAGAATTGCCTGCTTAAAATTTGTATAATTTTGCAGTTCGCCCACAAGGTGTATATACAGGTTTCTTAGAGTAAACAGCGATCATTTCTCTAAACAGCGTTAACAAATTGATCTTTCAACTGGAGACGCATTGCTGTCGGGGATTGAATTATTAAATATTAATCTCTTTAGATGAGCTTCGGCTCCAATGGTTTAATTTTCTATTATGACTTTTGCTGAAGAAATTATAGATTGGAATCGATCAGGGTATTTGTACATATGACGTAGTATAGGGGTCGTGGAGGTGCGGAGTTACGAGGTGCGATCGGAAAGTTTCAAGACTGTGTCAATAGAGGGCGAACCGGATGTAGTACGAGCTTCTGCCGCTAGGGGGTGCGGCCTACATTCATAGTGAATTAGTGTGCCAGCCGGCATCATCGAATTAGCATTTGTTTCTTAGTTACGGGCGTTTTGGTAGTGCATTACACCGACCCTCCTGCGATTTCGGAATGGCGTGCGCATCAAATTTTGCCAAAGACTCGCCAAAACGGCTACGTAAACCTATGAAATGCTAAAGCAAGCATTTGGGCAGTCCGCAATGGGTCGTGCACAAACTTTTGTGTGGCATTCACGTTTTAAAAATGGCCGGCCGAACCTCTGTCGATGATGACGAGCGTTCTGGACGACCATGTTCGAGCACAACGCCCGAAAATGTTACGAAGATTCGGCAGGCCATTCACGAAGATCGACGTCGTACCATCAACGACTTGTGCGACATTGTTGGGATAGGCTATGGGACCTGTCAGCTGATTCTAAAGGAAGAACTCCACATGCGACGCATCATGACAACGCGCCAGCGCACACCGCCCTCGAAGTTCGGCAGTTTTTGGCCTCAAACACCATGGCCGTCATCCCGCACCCTCCTTATTTGCCGTGTGACTTCTTCCTCTTCCCAAAGATGAAAATTCAGCTAAAGGGAAGGAGATTTGAGACGATAGAAGAGATTCAGGCAGAATCGCAGATGATGCTTGACAGGCTGACAAAGAAAGATTTCCAGGGATGCTTCCAGGCTTGGCAGCGGCGCTGGGATCGTTGTGTTCACTCCCAGGGGAACTACTTCGAGGGTGACGGATGAATTTAATACCTGAGATAAGTGTACGGGTTTTTATACGCGCAGTCTTGAAACTTTCCGATCGCACCTAGCTTTCGCCTTCAGCTTTCCCTAACAATTCATGCACTTTAATAACGTACTTCCATCTAATGCCGAGGTTAAGAGTGTACACGCAAGCTTTTCATGGCATGATGTTTTATTAAACATATGAATAAATTTACTTTAGTATTATGGATAATTACGTAAACGAATAAATTACTGGTTTCACTACTACCGGCCCCCGGCGTACAGGCATATGAAACATAAACTTTGCGTCTGTTTTACTGAATTTCCTGTTGGTTATCTTCGCCAGACGCGTTAATCTAGGGACAATTCTTACAGCAATACAGTGAGTTTGGTTAGGTGCTGAATTTTGAAGAGTTGCGACAAACATGCTTATCAAATTTGTAGTTTAAATGCGTCATGTTTGTGCTTAATTCAGTAGTATATTTATTTATTTCCGTCAGTACACAAACTTAGTTGTTAAAATTGGTGTTATTAAAGCTAAAACTTTAAAATTTGCTTATCAAATTTTTTTTTAAAGGTTGGGGAAAACCGGACGATTTATACCAGGGGCGTATTTTAATACACAATTTCTTTTCAGGTCCTGAGAAGTTGCCACAAATCGTTTCTGGATAAATTATGACAAGAAAAACATTAAAGAATCTATGAACTGGCATGCATCAGATGGCAAGATAACACGCCAACACCTATAAGAACATGACCAAATGCATTCCTACACATGCAAATATATACGGATTAATGACGCATGCATAATCCACTCATCCAAGGACACGTTTGACATTCATCATAAAACAATTCAAGTCTCCAACACTCGATCTCCCTCCCTCTCACGTAAATAACCACGTGGTACACATCAAACGCGCTGAACCACAAACTGATATCTCAAAACACATGGACAGTCAGAAAATGGGCTTTTTAAATAACCCGAAGGTTTAATTCTGCCTTTTTAAAACACATCATAAAAATAACTCCAAAAAAACCCTAAGAAATCACACCAATGAAATACATCACCAAATGGAACCGAACATAACATCCGCGGGGTTAACACTCCACAGTATTCGGGAGGTCATTGGTTCAAATCTTGGCGTGGGGAAAAGTTCTCCTGACTGATGTAAATATTAGTCTTGTGGGTAAAAACGCCACAATTTCAGCGAAACATACCCTGAAGAAGGAGACAATATGTTATACGAAATGCTGGCATCTACTTACGAGTCCACACCCATAAGACCAACATCGAAATCTCCACCGCTGTGAGAACCTCAAGTCTCATCCTGAGTTTTTCGTGGTAACCCCACCAATGAACAGGACCTTACAATTACGCCGCGATCACTTTCTACCTTAGCCATTTCAATTCGTTATTCACTAATCACCCTGACATTCATGTAATCATGGCTACAGACCGCGATTTTAGATAAATAATAAATAAACAAACAATTTAATACATTTATGAGCAGAGTTGGACAGCGTTGTTTCTGTACCAGTGATTCCTACATTTCATGACCTCACTAAATATTATCTATGTAGAGAAGTTTGTGCTACAGTCCACAGACCAGGAGAAAATCCCTGCTAGGAATTCGATATACGCGCATGCGCAAGATTTCGCGGTGAGTGACGACCCATCCTAAAAGCATTCGTTCCGCAACCACTGAACGAACAACAGACGACAGGTTTTCATGTGTTCTAATGGGTACAGCTTTAAGATAACCTCACAGAGGCACAGCGATTTAATCTAGAATATTATCGCAACACCCACAGAACACATTAGAGTTGGACTCACTACACGCTACTCGTAACTGCTTGATGTTTTCAGTCTTTGTAGTAGTGTAAAACTCTGACGTATCACACTTCCCACCAATAGCAGCCCTCTAGTCCACCAGGCAGTAAACATTCCCTCCGCACCGCACCAGAAACGAATTCCCCCAGCAGGGTTTTTCTCGTCATCTGTGGACAGTATGTGGTATGTTCATCTTCAGGGTAGATGAAGATAGTGGCTATACATTCCTCTGAAACAGAGGCACCTGCCTACCAGAGACCACAACTTTCATTATTCGTCCTGATTCTATGTTAATTGTGGCTTTGCAGTAGTGTCATGGATGTTTGTGGGGTTGGCAACTGCTGTTACCGCTGCAACCCCCTGCTGTCCTGGATCAAATCTACTTAATATGGAAAAGACACACTGTGATGAGTTCCCTGATGCTGGATTGCATATAAATTGCAATCATTCCGGCATATATATATTGGATCCAAATTTTATAACAGATGATGCATTCACCTTGGACCCAGTTACAGGCTATCTCCAGTCAGGCCATGATATTATTCAACACGAAAAGTAAGTTTTTCAGTTTGTAAAAAAACAAAAACTATATTTGTACAGCACTAGAATTTGTCTGTGCAGATTGTATTTCAACTTTAAGATAATTATGCATTCTGTGTTTAAATCTATCGTCTGAATCCCTCCGATAAGAAATCTGAATGCATTCTACCGCAGTACAGGTAAACCTCGATTTACGCCGGGGACGCGTTCCTGGACGAACCGGCGTAAATTGAAACTCTTTTTATAATGTAAATCAATGAGAAGTCAATGATATGCGTTCCCGGCACCCAAACATTGACGACCTAAGTTCCTCAAGAATTGACTTCGCCTTATCCATGATAGCAATTTCAGTCAATGGAATGTTTTTTTTCCATTCACGTCATCCACCCATAGCAACAGTAATTTCTCCATTCTTTCTGCTATAACTCACTTGCGTTGCACTTACTCTCGTAGCCTGTTGCATCGACTGTTTTATTTTATACGAATTTTTCATTATGGTGGTCACAGTGGAAGGAGGCAACTTCGTACGGTATTACCACCTTCTGTTCTACGCATTACGTCCATCTTGTCTTCTAACGCAACAGACCTACGCGACGTTTTAGCAACACATTCACTTCTCTCACCAGACATGGTAGCAAAATTTACCTTTCCCACTTTTTGACTTCCTGGTTTCAAAAGCGGCGTTATTCTGAATCGGCGTAAATTGAACCGGCGCAAATCGAGGTTTACCTGTAATTTTCTAGCCACTCCTGCTACTAATAGCTGAGTGCATTTATTTAACTATTCTAAGGAACTTTTGGTTACATACTATCCTTGAAATATGAGTACACAACGTACAAATAAAAGATTTTGCTGGTAACATCTTACACAGCCTGTTTTAATTAATAAAACATTAAATTAATTGGTATTTCATATCTGCTTCTGTGTCTGTGCACACGTAAGTGGAGGTGACTGACAGACAGAAAACTGTATGAATGAGCAAAAGAGGAAATGTACGATTTTCATAAAATTAACACGCATCAGGACAAACTTGAAATTTATACATGAAATTGATTAAAATAGGAAATTATTGTTCTCATACAATTAAATATGTATCCATGTGCTTTTAAACTTCCAAAACAGGGACAGTGAACATTTTTCAGATATTAAATAGAAAAAAAAATTAAAACTAGTTTAAAAATTCTTTGCATCAACAGTGTCCGTGAAGGCTCCAGTTGACACAAACTTCAAAGAGCACAGTCCTTGAGAATCTAATGCCACTCCGATGATCAAGAAATTCCCTAATGGTTCATTACCATTTCACATGAACCCATTACTAACCCTGTCTCATGCCAGATGATTCCAGTCCACATCTTTACACCTTTTGCTTAAGACTGTACGCCAAACCCAACCAAGTGACCTCACCTCTTCATGTTTTCCAACCACCATTAGTACAAAACAAGCTCGCTCTGAGAACTTCCTCTATAATAAGTATGTAGACTGCTCAGTCTGTAAAGTGATAAGTATCGGCTAGGTGACGAGTGTTTGATACACCATCGTATCTACACTGGCTTTGAGCCAACCCACCCTCATATCCTCTGTTAATTTTCTGAGGTCCCTAATAATGTGAGGCCCTAAATTGTAGCTTATTGAGCAAACATGTATATCTAATAAGATTTGAGATTTTCATGGCAGCGAGTCTGTAGACGGCTGTCTTCTGCGTTGTTGCGCCATGTGTCTAGTAGAAGTTTAACTTCTACCAGACTACATGGCCATTTTCATGTAAACTTAGTACTGTAGATCAGTGGTATTCAACCTTTTTTGTTCGCGTACCCCCAGATATAATTTCTCTTCAACTTTGTACCCCCAAAGTTGTTGGTGTATAATTCAAGTTATACATAGTATATAATCTACATCTAAAATAAATTAAATAAATTACATTACTGATTATTCAGTGTATTCATAAAATAATATTTTTTTTTAAATTTCACATATGTCTTCGCGTACCCCCGGGGGTACGTCTTTGTAAAATTGTAATATGTTGACAAAAGTTGGTATTCCCCAATATCAAATTTTATGAAAATCTAATCAAGCCGATCTTGAGTTGCTACACGCGGCCAGACAGATGACAGACGGTGAAGCTAATAAGCACTTTCTTTTGTAGGTTTTCGTTCGAGTATTTGTTAAACTTTCTACACTGTGATGTCCCAATTACATGTCTGTTTCAGATTCTGTCTAACGCGTAAACTCGATGAAAATGGAACAGTATCTACGTTGGACATTGCTCTGGTATGTTTTCCTGAAGGAGAAGCCGTTCCAGCCAACGACCACCAATACACTATATATTCGGCATGTGTCCTTATATCATCATTCTTCCTCCTGGTTACATTACTCGTATATATGCTGGTGCCTGAACTGCGTGACTTGCAGGGAAAGTGTCTCATGTGCAGCATGTTCAGTCTCTGCCTTGCCTACATCTCACTTGCAGTTCTGCAGCTCCAATCTCACAACCTCAGCAACACCATGTGCGTGTCTCAAGGTAAAGGCACTTACTACTCTTACGGTTGTGTGGTATATCACAGACAAGCTCGTTAATACTAAATTCAATCTATCATTGCTTATGGTTGTGTTTTTCCATGAATTTTCTTGATTTGAATCCACGTAATGCAGTATTTCAATAGAACACTCCTTTCAGATTAGATTACAAACTGATAGTGACATGCAAGAAAACATAATGAATGCATAAGTATATTTTATTTACTTTTTTTTGTTCTTGCTGTCAATGGCTCCTCAGTGGAGAAATATACCATTTCCTTGATGTAGCAAAAACTTAAAACAATGAAGACAACTTCATGAAAATGATGGTTATTTTGCAATTAATATTATTGAACAGCACGGCTGATTACGTACTTCCATATTTAAAGTACAAATCTGTTTAATTAATTCAACGCAAAAAGATATATAATCTTTACACTTCAATATTCACCCATTAAATAAAATTCCATATCTTCCTTTGCTCTCTTAAATTTATCACGAACAATCTGTTCTGTTACATGCCATCAGCAATTCAACACCTTCAGGCTTTCCCCCAATATTTTATAAATTCAGTAAATATAACCTAATTCAGCCCCCCAAAAAAACATCTAAATCATCACAATTTCTGTATTCTTCACAAATGAGTAAGAATTTAGAGAATTTTTCCATTAGGAAGATTCCATACGGTTGTAAAAAATACTCACAGCCAATCTTGTGTTACTTCATTTATAAACGGAATTCACAACTAATAATAACCACAGATAGAAGCCCATGATGAATGCGTACACATGTTAAAGGTATAATGTTCGATTTATACATAAATGCATGTACAAAGTCACTGTCACTGATGTGCCACTGGTAGTATTTTAATTACGTGATCATAAAAACAAACACAACTTTCTTATTTTATGTTTCTGAAAGAATCTGAATCAGATGTAATTCCTATATTTTTTTATGTGGCCGCCTCCTTTCGGAGGTTCCTTGATCTATTTAGACATTTGGTAGGACTCCTTGGATGAGTGATCAGCCCATCGCAAGGCCTCTACCTGTACGCAGGAGATCATGACATAGAAAGACGCGGACAAACTTCTGTGCCTTGAGATGGATTCGAACCCACGGTCCCAGTGTCTACGCCTCAGGCTGCACGGCCATTGTGACCAGCAATTCCTACATTAACATCTGTTAAAATAAATTAACTGATACAATGTATTTTTCTTCCAGCCTTCTTCACATATTTCTGGATGTTGTCTGCGTTTTTCTGGCTGAATGTTGTGTCATTCAATGTGTGGAGAACTGTTATGTAAGTTTCAGCTTATAATCACTGTATCTTACAACCACATTAGCGCACTGTTTTATGCCATGGTAATGAATGCGACACAATTCACAGTCAACAAGTAACAAACTTACTTTAACTGCACAGAAAAGAGCAATTAAAATGGCAGTCTTTTGAAAAATGTGTTTTAATACTATTAGAACGTTCTTATGACTTCCGTAAATTCAATTCCATCTGCCACTTTAAGTTTTTATTCACTGGACAACAGGGGCAGTGCCAATTCCGATGCACTTGGAAGTATGAGATCTGGCTTTTTCTATGCATTACCTCCTGGTTGCCAAAATGCATAACCCCCATCATGCACTGATAGTGGTCGCAGTTCTGAGATCAGCTTATAATAACATGAAGAAAGGAGCCAATGGCATTTGTCCTACTGTCATAACTGTAATTCCCACACCCACACAATAAAACAAAATCTCTCTTTATTTATGCAATTCTAAGAAGATATGATATAAAAATTAATATGACTAGAAACCAGAATACTTAATATTAATAATATCTCCAAATAAAATAATTATGTATCTCCAAGTAGTTGACCATTGACAATGACAAGAAGTTACTTCATTATTGGCAGCAAGTATGTATACAGTACGGACAAGCACTGGGTACTACGATTTCCTGTTGTTAGCTATAGGGGATTTGTTCCTACACGTCTCTTCGGAAATGGCTTTTAATATAATAAATAACTTAAAGAAAAGCTCTGGAACTAGGTAGATGGCATCTACACCTAATTGCAGCCCTGAAGCCATACTATGTATTGCTCTGTATGAAACTCCAACAGAGTAAGTTAAAGAAAGGTGCTTACAGATGGAAATACGTTGAAATGTTGCAAATTTTCAATCTTCCCCTCTTATCACGAGTTCCAGTACTTTACCTCAGATGTCAGGCAAAACAAAATTATTTTGGAACTATGTATTACGAAACCTTGAAGACCTTAAAATACTTTGCATGAGTTTTTAAAGTTGTTTTGTATGTTACGACAGTTACTTCTTTAACCTGTAAACTTCAGTACAAAATTGCAACTATTGAAGAAACTGAAAATGTTCTATGTCTCTCCTACATTCACAGATTCCATCACTTCCCCTTGTCAGATGGTCAGCTGTTAATTAGCTTCTGTGTCTTTGCAATTGGCGGTCCATTTCTCTTCCTTGTGGTGGCACTAGCAACACACCATACACCAAGTGCCAACATAATCAAACCAAACTTTGGTGTTTCCAGTTGCTGGTTTGATGGTGAGCTAATTACTTAGAATGAAGAGTATGAAGTTTAGAGGGTTTTTTACAAACAGCAATTTGACTCGTGCACATTTACAACGTAATGCTGTTGCTGTTTCACAACTTATATGCACTGCCTTACTGCTATATACTAGAATCTGGAATTAATTATGCATATTATATTAATAAAGGACTTTTCATAAAATAGATTCTTACATGTTGACACTTTGCAATGTTTACCAGAACTAGCGTAATGTCATAACTAACTAACTAGATGGCTTACCGAACTCGAAGGTTCATCACCGAACTAACTAAAGCCCTCCACCGGACCCTGTCCTGGGCCAACAAAATCCAGTCTCCTTCAACTCCTATCTCCCATAGATCCCGTAGAGATTATCCTCCCATCTACGTCTAGGTCTCCCCAGAGGCCTCTTCCCCTCAGGCTTCCCAAATAGTGGACCCAACCAACCAGATGGCTTACGGAACCCGAAGGTTCATCACCGAATTAACCAAAGCCCTCCACCGGACCCTGTCCTGGGCCAACAAAATCCAGTCTCCTTCAACTCCTATCTCCCATAGATCCCGCCTGAGATTATCCTCCCATCTACGTCTAGGTCTCCCCTGTGATCTCTTCCCCTCAGGCTTCCTCCTGCCTGACATTATGCTCCCATCTACGTCTAGGTCTCCCCAGTGATCTCTTCCCCTCAGGCTTCCTCCTGCCTGACATTATCCTCCCATCTACGTCTAGGTCTCCCCAGTGATCTCTTCCCCTCAGGCTTCCTCCTGCCTGACATTATCCTCCCATCTACGTCTAGGTCTCCCCAGAGGCCTCTTCCCCTCAGGCTTCCCAAATAGTGGACCCAACCAACCAGATGGCTTACGGAACCCGAAGGTTCATCACTGAATTAACCAAAGCCCTCCACCGGACCCCGTCAGCATATGTCATAGTTCTCTTAAGTCTGTTTTTTTAACATCATATTGATGTTATCTTTCAAATACGCAGTAGGTAGTACACCCCTATAGGAACTTCTGTTCAATCACAATGTATAAACTTTAGTTTTGTTGCAGGTCAAACAGAGGAATGGGCATATATGTATGGCCCAATGGCAGTGCTGCTCTTCCTCAACACGCTCTACTTTATTTGGACAGCATGGCGCCTATGGAAGGATTGCCGGGACCAGTCTGCACCCAGACTGCGGTGTCTAAGATTCAAGTGAGTGTTCCACTTTATGTAAAATAAGGTCATAAACCAAAGCTTTTTAACTGAACTCTTATATTTACTCTCGTATCTTCCCTAGTAGTGCGAACGTTTCTTCCTACGTTATCAGACTGAAATGGTAATTACACCAAAATAATCATTAGTGTATCTACCACATTACACATGCTGAAAATTTGTCATTTAATTCTAAATTAGTTTAGTGAATGGATGATTTTAATATAAATGACAAATCAACTGTATATAAAAGATTTTTCACTAATATTCTCATGTATAATTTAGCTTGGTAATAAGTCTTTGTTAACAATTTATTATTTTATTCCTCTGTGTCAGACATTATGGTCCCACATATGTTCTGGCTCCACATTTTATAATCCATTTGTCTTTCTATTTTCTTCTCATTTTTGGCTTTTCCTTTAATATTTAATATTTGTTACTCCATTTTTCAATGTATCATTTCAGTTGAATCACATTTTCTATTCAGTTAAAAAATGTTAATCTTTCTTTCATAATCTATCTAATAAATTCACTCACATCAGCATGTCTCAGAATACTATTTCAGTTGTTTCTTTTTCTACTCCGCCTTACTTTCACACAATCTGGCTTAAACTGCAATAACTATACAGATTGAAAAACATAAATTGTGCACAAATTCTCCATAATATGATTCTCGGTACAAAAATACTTAGCGACTGTTAAACAACAAATGTCACCGTCATGTGGGGCAACATAATTTGCTAAATATCGTCCTTCTCTTACAGATGTCTCCTGTATCTCAAGCTGTTTATTGTTATGGGAATTCCATGGATATTTGAATTGATCTCTGTCATTGTGGATAAATCCACAGGTTTCTGGTAAGTATGCATTCTATTAACGTTACAAAAGTCAGCCAGAAGTAGCTCTCTAACCTTACCACTAGTCTATCAATGGTACATCTCATAAAAATCATGCCATAAATATTTATATAATCTTCCGCCCTCCCATATATGTACGCATATTGCATCTTTCTCTGGTATATATGCCATACCGACACATTTCTTCATAAAGCATAAAAATAACAATAGAATCATTATTAAAAGTATGGAACAATGGAGAATTAAATTTGGACTAACTTTTATATTTTAGCTACTTTCATATTCTTTAAAGGTTAATTTTGGCTTCCTTTCTATCATGTTCTGGTCAACATTTATACACCAGATACCCCCAAAATATAAAAGTACCAGCCCAATCCAATCGGACCTTCACTCTAAATACTGGTGCTGTTTTTAAGTAACCATATGTGTATGCAAAGGAAACATCTGTGTCATGCGCACATTTGATTTACAAGTCTGAATATCAACATATGATTCATGTTCATGGACTTTTAATCCCCTCCCCCAAATAAAATATTTCATTCTACGTGGTTTCGTCTAAAGCAGCATATAAAGTATCATACTGCTCTGTTTACGATTCCAGGCTAGTTATGGACATCTTGAACTGCCTACAAGGATTAATAATTTTCCTAATACTGGTAGTCTTTCGCAAGAAAGCGCTTCGCGGCCTCGTAAAGAATCGACCGTGGGGATTTAACTGTCCTAAGAGGTGGGCTGCAGGAGTGGATGAAGAATCTGAAGGAATGCTGGCAGAGGAGGAAGAACTCTCACAAACTCAAGTCAGGACCTGATCAATAACATAGACAAAATTTGTGGTGTAGGCAAGCACTGCAGTACAAGTGAATTCTACAAAAGTATGCCGTTACAAGAGACGTGGCAGTTGTATTAGGCACGTTATGGGAAGGAGGAGGAGGCATGTTACACAAAGAAGTGAGAAAGGCCACCAGCAAAGGAGGAGGGGGGGGGGGGCAGCTGCAATAAGTGCAGATGAAAAGGAACAGACTTATTTGATATCAGTCAGTATTTATCCTACACCTTTCCAAAATCAAAAATACCTGTTCTATTTGAGAACATTAATGCATCTGTGATAAAATACTGCCTTCTACTGTTATTACTACTGCAGAATGTGTACTGGAGATCATAACTGCTATATATAGCATATCATTTTTCCTATTAAAGGATTTCCATAAATAAAAGTTGGAAGTAAAAGACCAAAAATCTCAGTATGATAGAAGATATTTAAATCCTAAACTGTTCTCACTAATTAGTTTTAAATATATCACAAATTTAAACATTTGGAAGCAACAAAAACCCTTTAGATATAAATACTTAAAGAATCACACAGCAGTACCAATAGAGAGACAGAAGGGGCCCTGAGAGATGACGTCTGCATTCTTTTTTACAACGGCAGGAAAGTAGATATGCCTGAACACCATTTGCCATTTATGCACACATGATGAGCTGTGTTGCTTTTTCTTAGTGCTCAACAATTTCGTAAACTAGGGCAGAACGCTCCTTTCGGAGCTCCTCGGAGGGGCTGGTCAAGTTTTTAAAAAGCAACCAACCCCTTCGGGGGGGGGGAGATTGGTTGCGTTTTAAAATCTTAAGTAAGACACTAAACTCGGCATTGTTGTTAGTTTATAATTGACATTGTTGATGACGTCATTCTTTGACGACAAATTGGTTGACGACAACGGGGAATCACAAATTTTTATAGTAGATAGATTATCATCATGTTGTCAGGGCATGACAGATGAATTTTACTATGGCGGTGCATGACCTCTGTTGCTCAGAACCCTTAATTTCAAGCTCTACAAAGATGAAATTTTATATGATGATAAAAAAGAATGGCTTTCTGAGATCAAGACAAAACGTATAAAGATTAACTAATTAGCTGGCTTACAGAACCTGAAGGTTCATCACCAAATTAACCAAAGCCATCCACCAGTCCATTCTGGGCCAACAAAATCCAACTGCCAAAAGGTAAAGATTAGAGACATATTCATTCATCGAGAAACTGTTGATGTCACACCGGTGGCAAAAAGTAGAATGAGGGACAATTGGATTATCTAAAGTGGCATTTAAAGCAACGAGTACATATGGATTCCATTTAAGTTACGAAACCTAAAAAAGGGCAGTACTGTATGAATTCTTATCAAACCACAAGCGAGATTAAAAGCTAAGGGTAGAGGTCACAGAGCACAAAAAGACTAATTTTTTTATGGTGAAGGTTCTAACTGATAATGTTATCCTTGCAATAAAAATTAATGCTTCCATGCTGAAAGTTGGTATAAAGAATTATCCTTTATGATTTGTAGAGTGCATTAACTCTGTCACAGAGAAACATGTTCTAGATTAATTGAGCAAATCTTTATTTCATACAATGATAGTACATGAAAGCACAGCATTTTATTGCTCGCGGTATCTATAAAAATAAAGCTATAAAATAATAATCAAAACTCTTGTATGATACATATTAATGTTTACTGAAATCATTATGTGCATGAATAAAAGAAAGTCTGCAGCTTTGACACTTCGACATAAATCCTTTCTGTTCTGATAACAGTCCAGTGTTTTTATTTGTAGTGTTCTGTCTGACGACAGGTCCATATGAACAGGATCCTTCCATCCTTTTCTCGGACTGGGACCTGTTCATATACGTTCTTGGCAGATGATCCAGAAGTGGTTTGCCATTGCCTTCTTCTGTGTGTGAATGGAGTAATTGTTGGGATGCCACGGAGGAAAACTCCGTGTTGCCTAGACCACGGAATTGCCCAAGACAAGTTATAAATTCGGGCACCGCCGGGAATCGAACCCGAGACCCCAGGATTACAAGGCCAGCGTTCTAACCGCTAGACCACCTCATCTTATTATTATTTAGTGTTCTGTCTGACGACAGGTCCATATGAACAGGATCCTTCCATCCTTTTCTCGGACTGGGACCTGTTCATATATGTTCTTGGCAGATGATCCAGAAGTGGTTTGCCATTGCCTTCTTCTGTGTGTGAATGGAGTAATTGTTGGGATGCCACGGAGGAAAACTCCGTGTTGCCTAGACCACGGCCTTGCCCAACACAAGTTATAAATTTGAGCACCACCGGGAATTGAACCCGGGACCCCAGGCTTACAAGGCTAGTTTTCTGACCGCTAGACCACCGTGGCGGTAGTCCAGTGTATAAACTGAAAAAATATCTTGTTGGCAAAAAAGGATATAAAATATTCGGTTTTAATAATGAAGTACTTTTCCACACTGTAACTGTAGCATCAGAAACTTGCGTTCAACCCCATAAAGATGCTAGCCTGGTTACAATTAGATGCTTGGAAAGAACATGACCATGACTGATCTGGCGATAGTTGCTAATTTGCTATGTTGAAGACTTCTGAACATAATATAAGTGTTACATTAAACAAGTGTATATTCAAGGATAAAGTTGTACAAAATTTCTAAATCCCAATTTATAAGCATTTAGAAGAATAAACAAAGGTATGATAAATACCACTCAGAAAGAAGAACCTTGACTTATTAACAGAAGAAACAAGAGGATTTGTAACCTACTTTCCATAATTTTCACCAAAATGTAAGCGCACATTTTAAACATTGTTGTCCTTCTTTGCTATTGATTCAGTTGTTCATTAAAAACTGAATGTTGAGGAAAAAGCAAAGATTCAGAGGGCCTTGACTTTGTATTACAAATTTATCAATATGTAAATGCAATGTATAGCATATGACATATAATTAAATGTCTCTTAACCTGTTAGCTTTTAAAAATAATTATTAATAAATTATATCAGTTATCCTTCACAGAAAACTTTAATTTTAAACAACGCAATACTTTCCAAATATCCTTCACCCTACACCACTGAACAGCCCTACTGCAATCTCACCCCACAAGTTCACTTGCCTGCCATGTTGGTTTTAGGATAAACCCAAATTTCATACAAATCTGTCCAGCAGGTCTTGAACTGAATCATGTGGACAAACATGGCCAGCCCTGTGTGTTCATTTCATACACATCGCGCAAAAAATGCATAATACATTGACTTGCTTGTTAAAACAATTACATTATGCTTAAAGAAATTCTGATTTTAATGGTTAATAGAATAATGAGTTTTTCTTAGTGGGCAAATAAATGCTTGAATGATGTATGGAGTTCTGAATAAGTGAGTTTAAATCAGTATGAGCTAGGACATGAAGTACAAGTAGTACGACAAGTTTAAAATATGAATGTTTTTTCTCCATTATGTCATTTACCGTGAACACAGAAATGCAGTCACATTAACACGTGGTATTTATTAATAGACACACATTAAAGGCAGGCAGTAGTTTGATTCTCAGTCCAGAATCCCTTTCATATTTTCTGATTAAAATATGAATTTACATATAAATACAATTTTCTAAGCCATTAAACCTGTATTAATACCGATGACGACTCTTCATGGCAATGAACCACCAGGTTCCATAAAAGAAAGGGGATTTCCTGACTAGGTAAACTTAACGCTTTGCTTCTCAAGGATTCTGCTACACAGAGTTCTTAATCCCAATTAATTTGTTTAACTTTTGAAGAATGTTGTTCACCAAGTATTTAAAATGTATTTCCTACGTCAATGAACACATATCACACGCTATTCCCTTTACTCAGTGCAAAACTAAACAATGACACAAAATTACAAAAGGGGGGGATAACTATGCACATGTCTACAAAGATTCAAACATTGCATGGAGAATCATCACAGAGCTGCTGCCATTACCAGTTAAATTCTAAATCTGATGCATTACACATCCTTAAAATAAACCAATCATGAGCATGGTGAAACAACTCTCAACCCCACAATGTGTTCTTGTACCATATACCTAACAGACCAGAAATACTCCTCACCTCTACAAAACCTTTGTTTCGATCAGTTCCTCTTACAAGATATGCTCAGTGGGGAAGGATTCCTTTGACAATCTGCAAATTTAACTTGGTTTTCTGTTTTTCTTTGTTCCATTTCTATGTTTTTACTTCTTGGGCGTTTAAAGTGATACACCATAATGGTGTGAACACAATTAAGCAGCAAAACATTACGAAGTTTGAAAAATAAATGATGCACAAATTGTTAATTCGCATCCAGATCAGCCCTACACCCATGGGACCCCCGTAGTTTCGCCCTTGTAAACTGGAAGAATGCAGCCCATGTTTGTTTCTGTTAACCTGATTTGTGTCACCTGCAATGAACCTTGAAGATGACTGTCTTTTGGGTTGTAGCATCGTGCAGTCTAGTAGTTTACCAACCTTTCACTGGTTCTTGATGCCTCCATCATCGCCCTGATAATGGAGGCAGCAAGGACCTCTGAAACGCTGGTAAAATACTACCAGACTACACAACGCAAGAACCTTGAAGTGAGCCATCTTCTGACTCACCACCGTGTAAACCTCAAATCCTATGTAATGGACCCTATTACAAGGCCCAATTTTTCTCATTGAATTCTGCGTCTTTTGGACGTCACTTTTCACGCTTCAAGTGAGCAGACAGTGAAGTGAGTGTGCGAAAAGTAACGTGCAGAAAAAAAACACACACGAAGAAGCCACCCAACGGAATATTCACTTCAATTGTTTCATACAACATTGCATAGATGGCGGTAGTCATTCGTGGATGGTAGCCAAACTCGTTGGAAAGGTCTGTCATCTGTGCACGCCGAAGCCATGCGTCACATTCAGCTAAGTATCGAGTAGTAGATGGCAATGCGCCTCGGAAACGAAAGAAGTTTTACACTACGAAGGACGTTTTCTCAACAAAGACAAGAAGCTGTATGAACTTAAGCTATTTTATGTGTGATAACAAAAACACGCTGTAAAGAAGGTGCAATGGTCGGAGACAATCTAAAATTAATGTTAGGGACGTTATGTCTCCTAGCAGATACCTCCCTGTTTACTACTTTGCCTGCAGTTATGGGGATCGAAGGTAAACTTAATTATTTCTGTGTGCTATGATGAATGGTTATGCTTGAATGTCTTGCATATTTATTTTCGCTCCTAAACGTTTCACTCCGCCCATAACCTCAAAAACAATAAAGACAATTCAGTCCGGTAGGTCATTGCGTAAACCGAAATAATGGTATTTTATTTTCAATTACAAATGCCAGTCTGACAGACCCTTTCAAAGCCAAAGCCAGATTCCTGCCATCTGAGATAATCTGACTCTTCTCACACTCAAAGAAATAGGGAAGTTCGGAAATGTATGCAGAGTAACAATTTGGCATCTTTATGTTGTCTGTGACGTCAATTGTCCGAGGTTATTGGCCTTCGCAAGGGTGCAGTATTTGGTTCCTATCTGCCTACGCGATGACGTCGGGGGAATCCCCACTTCAGCGGACACTAGGGATTCCCCCAAAGTAATTTTCTTACACAGGAGGTCTTCAAGTAAAGTTGTCTGACTGCAACTCAAATTAGAATGTGTGTACAAATTTTAGTTCCAACATGAAATTTCATGAAAATGTATTCAGTGTTTCTAGAGTTGTACCACCACTGAGAGACGCAATGAAGCTAACTTTCAGTTGTGAGTGGAAGTAAAAATGGATCTCCAACAGATCTCTATCCTCTTCTGATGGTAATAATGTTCCTCTCTTACTCCAACTGCACGCCCATTTTAAAATTTCATCAAAGAGCTTTTAAAGTGCTCCGAAGATTTAGTATTGGCAAACCTCAAATTGTTTTTCAACTGGGAGTCCATCTTGATTTGTTGGGCTCTTGATTCCCAACATAAATTTATGTCATTTCCACACAAATAGTTTGTCCCACACATTGCTGAGAGATTCTGAATCTTCCCTGTGCTACCAATTTGTAGCATTTTATTCAATGCTGGAAACAATTTTGACATATATGATCTGAAGCTTTCATGGCGACTAAGTATAAGTACATGTTGTAGGAGCTCCCACAACTTCAGTACCCTGAGGAAAAGGATGAAGATGGTTCTCAAAATGTTGGTGTTTCCAACATTAACCATCTTACATGGCTGATAGCCTGAGAAGAATTCATTACAATTTTGACAGTCTGAATCTATGTCAAAATTATATTCAAGTAAATCTTCCTTCATTTTCTTCATTTAAACACTGTTGGGCTTTATCAGCAAAAATTGTGTAATTTATCCTATAAAGCAGGCTCTTGTCAAAAGAATAATTTTTCAGTTTGCAGCATGTACTGCATACTTCTCACAGACAAACTTTCACAGAAGTGGGGATAAAGCAGGAATAACATGCTAATGCACATGTTATTGTGCTCTACACTAGCTCTTATGGTAACCACTATCAATTTTTTCTGAAAGTATGAACAAAAATCACACTTTTTATTTCACATTTGGAATATACTCACAAAAACTAAATTATTGATATGGGTTTTGATGAAAAATATTTAGTCTTACTGTTCAAACTGTTATAATAAAAACAAGATGTTAATGTATGCAAAGCATAACAACTCGGTAATAAACCTTGATCGGATACGGTAATACTTCTGGATCACCTCCAGACACAACTGTGTTGTCTACTATTTCATCTCTGACCGATATAAACATCAAAGCATCACTTCAAACAATAAAGTTGATCCATTATATGAAAATATCTGAACACGACCTCTAAAAAAACTACACTATGAAAAACTGTAAAAAATTGTAATTGAGTTTTAAATTTAATATAATTTTACACCTGATGATGGTTTAATAAAACCGAAACATGTTGTAACTGTTCCAATTGTAAATCGATTATTCGATATGGAACACAGAATGATATTTTAATTATTTTAATTATCTTATTTTAAACACATTGTGATTTGACGGAATAACCAAATAATTTAATTTTAATTTAATAAATCACAATATGACGCAACTACACTATCATCTGGAAAGTTTGCAAGAATTTGATTCTGACCTTTAACCAAGGTAGTAACTGCAAACTGATTACATAATTTTGATTAAGCATAATGAACGTCATCTTATAGTCTCAAAGATTATCCTGCACCATAGAGTGAGTGAATGACCCCAAGCACCCCCCCCCCCCCAAGTGGAGGTATAGATGATTTCTTACCAGAGTAAAAAGTAAAACCATCCCGTTACATCCCAGTGTTGGCACTTAGGGGAGAGAGAGTAGGTATAGCTCCTACTCATTCTCAACCTTGGCACTAAAAGGGGGTGAGTGGTCATCAGCGTGCCCTGGCCATGCTTTACCCACAGGACACGAGGCTGGGTGGGCCCCAGAGCCAGTCTGGACGCAGAGGCTAGAAGAAAATTCTCTGCCTCTGTGAGGGATTGAACCTTGTCTCCCAGCCCATAGCCAGTCATTATACTGACTAAGCTATTTGGCTCACTTTTTCCAAAGTAGGTTTCATTTATTAATGCAGAATTTTTTTCTATAAATTTATATTTACAACTGAATAATCCTGGGAGTTATGTGTACAGCTGGTGGAAACAAAATGGCATGCTGCTATATCAGACTTGATAAAATGCTTAACAGTACACCTGTACTGTAACAGATGTTGGCAGAAGGCACTTTACCGAGGGATTTCCTTTGAATTATGTACAGAATTTCTGTACTTCGTCTTTCATAAATGCAATACGAGGGTAATGGTATATAGAGGGGGGCTCTATTGGGGTTCGACTATACAAATCGGAAGGAAATCTGATGAACCTCTCAGGCATAAGGATACAGACATGGACATTCTAAAAATAATTAGTCATTTGTTTATTATGTTCATGATTTCTTTGAGAAAAAAATAATAATTTTAAAAATTTTAAATTTACCATTGTTTTGCATCTTGCTGTTCAAGAACTAAGAAATAAAGAAGAAAATCATGATTTGGTGAGAGTACAAAAGTGTTGTGAACGATACGAACTGATGGTTGATTCACACTGCGTTCATGGTAATGAGACTGATGCAGGAGTGTGGTCACCGTTATTTACGGGTGAAGATGGACAAAGTAACGTGCAACTCCCGGGCTTTAGATTGATTATTGGAATACCACAGTGTACACGACAGCTATGGTCCATCTACCATTATTCAGACTCACTTGATCGCCTAGTATTACTTCCAAGTGGAATACTTCGACACTATGTCACCCATCCTGAGGGCGTTGAAATAACTCGGGACAATGATTTGCTTCAAGAACATCATAATGAGGATGGCGATATTCAGTGGTATTACGATTACAAACAAGGAACTTACTGTCTTGATAAGGTACGTCCAGTGATTAATATATACCTAGTGGCATGGTGAAATACATTACCCAACTAATATTTATGGTTCATACTGTCTAAGATTTGTTTTTCTGAGTTTATAGCTTTCCTCATTTGTTCAATGTCTTGTCTTGCTGAAGAAAACTGTTATACAGGATAATGTTCATTGCCTTCAAATTTTTTGTTATGCAATCCCACACAAGTCTCTTTGTGCTGGTTTTCTGTCAAGCACTTGGTAAGAAAATATGGAAATACAAAGTATGCATTAACCAGCTAAGAGCCAGCTGCTGGTTTGACTGTACACAGCCTTTGTAGAAACACAGTTATGAAGGCATGGATTAAGGCAGAGGAGACGGATATCTTCAGCTAATAAATCCTTCAAAGCTGTGGTAAAGATAACATTTTTGGGAATGATGGTAACAAATCAAAATTACATTCATGAAATTTGGAAATGCATTAGAAGTCCTAAAATTAAGAGAGAAAAGGAAGTGAAAAATAAATACGTCAAACAAAAATCAAAAAGACTCGGTCCAGAAACTCTTATACGAAAGAAATTACCTCCTGTTGACTAAACCCGATAACAAGTGCTTATATAAATTTAATTATACTGACTTATGTTGTCCAGTGACCGAGATTAGCTCTTTCTAACGGACGCAAGTGAAACGTGTTCTTTTGAATACCAGACGATGGACAAAGTCCAAGAATTTAGTAATCCCGAGTGTAACACACCACCATCAGAACCCTTCAAAATTGACTAGTACAATTGTAATGTTACTATTTTCTGTGCAGGTGGTATTGACACATGGACAGCTGGAAGCACAAACTGCAATTGTGTGTGTTCCTGAAATTGACTCAAGCAAATCGGACTTCACAGAATACCTAATGCGTCGCATTGTGAATCCTGTGTGCCATGGTTTGGCCATCATCTGTTATGTCATAATAGCTGTTGTCTACTTTGTTATGCCTCAACTGAGAGATCTAGTTGGCAACATTCTTACATCAATTTCTCTGTGCCTCATAACAAGCCAAGCTGCCAACCTTGTCAGCATCTTCACTGAATTCACTAGCCATGTTAGTTTTCTGGTTGCAGGTGTGTTATTTAAACCAATTGTAAATATTTAGTTTCATGATGTAACATATTTTGTACATGACTTAGCAATAATTTATTATCATCATAATTTTCTTGGAACCCGAGGCTTTCTTTATGGACACCTGGATTCGTTACTACACCATTATTTGAAGGGTTTTTTTGTTTTGTAAGATTTGAGCGGTGAATATGAAGATTTCCGTCTTCTGGGTTGTTGCGCTGTGTAGACTAGTATTTTTTAAATACATTTGTCATTCTGCAGGATTCAGTTGTATTTGTTTTACATGACTTTTGGGTTATTTTTCTAGACATTATGATGTATGTGAGCCTAATGGCAGCTTTCTTTTGGCTCAATAGCTTGGGCTATTACATCTGGAAAACATTCAGGTATGTCTGTTCTTACCCACAGTAATTCAATCAGATACTCTAGTGTGTAAAATGTCAGTTTTAAGCTTTAAGCTATTGTAATACTTTCAGAATTTGTAACTCCATTTTGATACATCATTCTGACCCTGTGGCTTGCCCCTACATCAGAAAAAAAAGTACTTTTTACATAAAAATAGCTGATGTAACAGATGCAGATATTTTGTTAAGTTTTCTGTCTCTTTACTTTGAGTTGAAATGTAATGTGTTCAATATAAATATTTGAAAGTACTTGTTTTCTCAGGTCAAGGAATGTGTTTTTACGGGTAACTGACGGTCGAAAATACTGCTACTATTCTTCTTATGCATGGGGTTCAACATTTATGATGACCAGCATTGCCCTTTTTGCACATTTCATACTGGATACAAACAATCCAACAGGCTCGATACCTTCAACACAGAAGACCATAGGTTAGTTCACTATATTTCTGATAATTTTGCTGTCAGTAAGAGAATAATTTTTATATACAGTAACCATAACATCTTGACAGAATCTTGCTGTTCAGTAATTGTTTATTTGTAAATTTCTTGTACTTTAATCCTATTCTGTCTTGATATTGGTACGCAACATTGTCTGGAACCAGCCTAACTTACTCCTGCTCATTGTTTCCAGGATGTAGTTTCTCATATTTGCACATTTTACGATCACCTTCGTCACTGTAACAATAAAACTTTATTCACATTAAAGTGTTTCTTCTGTTATGGTATCTTGATTACTCCATTACTAGTCAGATAAATGAGAGCTTAACTTGGAATCCATATATGCCAGGTTCCGACACCATAGTTATCACCACAATATTAAAGTGTCAATATAATCGAAAACACTGCATATTTATCTTTAAGTGAAACCACATATCTCACAGAATTGACAAAATTTCAAATATAAATATTTGTTATCTTGACAGGATGGCTTGGTAAGGCAGTTTTCGTCATGCCTGTTGCCTTCACAGTTTTGGTGGACATATTCTTTTACCTGACAACAGGACATGCTATCAGTCAGATGTCTACGTATGGCAGAATCCATCATAAAATGAAGTACAGGTAATGAAGCTGTTCCGAGTCATATGTTCGATTGAGTTGCAGTAAAACTTAGGTAATTCAAAAAGGAATATCTTCTGTGGAGGTACAAAGTAGCACCTGGAACAAGTTTCTAACAGAGAACTGCAAAGCGCAAGAATACATCTGTTAAAGAGAATCCATCTAACTAAATGCAGAAAGAAACCTTCGGGGCAAGGCTGGATAAGTGAAATTCTGATCAATTTATCATGAAAACAGTTTGGAATAGAAGGACCAGGGCTCAGAACTGGAAGTTTCTCACGAATGCTGTGTGACAGAGGAAGATGGTTACAAACACTGATTATTCTTTTGGTCATAACAGTTAGGTAAAATTGTGTGTACATTGGGGGGGGGGGGGGGGGGGCTTTTGCAAAAGTAGGCAGTTATTTAGCACCAAACAAGGACTAATGAGTGATATGAATGATAAATTCGGGGTGTGATGCTGACCACTCACCCCAATCTAGTGCTGAGGTCAAGAAAGAGGCGATATTCCTCCACTCACCCCAAGCGCCTATACAGCACGTAGCGGGACAAACCTTACTTTACTTATGAATGATAAATTATATTGCCAGTTATAGAAGAAAGTGGTTGACCAGTTCTGAAAACTGCCTAGAAGGTACTGTATTTCTGAAAACAAGGGAAACTACAGAAGAATCAGTCAGGATAGCCGACACCCACCAAGATTCAAACTTCGCACACCATTAAATGCTTTGACTGTGAAGCAATCTTGCTCAGTTATTGTATTTTATATTGAATTATCCTCTCTCTACAAGTTCCTCCTGAAGAGTGCATTTAAGATTATTTAATTAAGCTTTATCAGCTACATAGATTATTTGGCATCAACTGAGATGTGAAAGGTACTAATTGCCAGTACCAAATAGTGATATTAAAATGTTTCAATTAACAGTTTTTTCTGTTATCATTTCTGCAGCACAAATTAAGCTGGATAATTTATCAGTCTTGCATACAGTAGTATCAAAACATTTAATTTTGGACTGAAAACCTTTTAAATTATTAATGCTTCTAATACAAAATTGGTTTGTAGACATAAGAAATTTATGTAATTTTTTTATTTGTGTATTCACAGCTTTGAACTCTTTGTGAAGATGTTCCTGGTGATGGCAGTTGCTTGGTTGTTCCTGTTGCTGTCCTGGCTGCATTATCCAGCAGTAATCTATTGTCATACAGTAATGAATGCTTTGTCAGCATTAATGTTTCTCTACATCTGTGTTCTGGGCCAGCGACGAGTCACATTCCTCTTACGCCAGGCTTGTTGCTGCTGCTGTCAACCATCAGAACCAGTTGACACAGTAGAATGGGGTGAGGAAATGTCCTCAATGCATACAGCTATCTACTGAGTTGATTTGAGCGCACTGCAGATACTGTTATGTAGCTGTTTGCTAGAAGCAGCATTATGGATGCTGTTTGTTCAGTACCAACATGAAATTTTATATTATTCCAGTATTCTGTCCATTAGTGAGAACATTTTTTTACTCTTAATGAATGGATTTCAACATCCATTTCTTATTTTATAATTGATAATCATGCACAGTTGATTTATAAGCACTGGTATTTTTGTCTAAAGAGGAATCTTCTGTTTCCAGACAGGTTATACCGTACTGCTACAACACTTTCCTTGTGACATGAATCGCTTTCAAACTCGTATTTCTTCCTTGTATATCCGTTGCATTTGGCATTTTGAAAGTCTATCAATCTTATGATACTTGGCACTAATCTTTCACAGCACCTCGCACATAGTGAAGTTATAGCATACCATGAAAAGTGCTAAACAAAATATCATACCTTGAGAATGTTGGGAGCACGTTTCTCTGAAACTCTAACCGTCTACAAATCTGTACAGTGCCACAACCCAGAAGACCAAATCCTGAACTGTCACCAGCATGAAAACCTTTAATCTCATACAAAATTACAGACACCTCAATCCACAAACTGTTTAAAGGAAACTTACGCAGATGGCATAAGTTGAACATCGTACAATGTCGCTTACTGAAAATATTGATATATTTTTGATAGACCTTTGCATACAGAAATAACTAATTTTATAC
Source organism: Zootermopsis nevadensis (assembly GCF_977971745.1). Taxonomy (NCBI): domain Eukaryota; kingdom Metazoa; phylum Arthropoda; class Insecta; order Blattodea; family Termopsidae; genus Zootermopsis; species Zootermopsis nevadensis. Next base: position 1,483,475 of record NW_028259145.1, read on the forward strand.
TTAGAGTACCTCAAAAATTAATTGACAGCCAATAGTTAAATATGAAGAGTAAAAGTCTGTTCATCATGTTATATAAACATGGTTTTAATTGAAGTAGTTACACCATCAACCCTTTAAACTACCTATGGGTGCAGCTGTATCTGTGTTAGCTTTGGGGAGCATTTAAAGAGGCAGCTTACACCCCAATGGACGGATTTAATTTTTATACTTCTTGCCTTCTGTGCCTTCATATGTTAAACTCAATATACTCCGATAATCTACTGACATACCACATCGCATTATGAAAGTCAGAGACCCAAAATACCCTCTTACTCAGTCACCATTAATTCATTATCTTCACAAGTCACAGCCTTCTTTATAATCAACATTTATACACTGATCTATACACTGAATCCAAAGGAATATCTTGTATTAATCGGAGAGAGATAATTTATTCACAATATTATGAATCTGTGGCAGTACTTATGACCCTCATTTAAAAAAAATGGGTTGCACTATTCTCTTCTTGTACTTAATATAAGCTTAACTGCACGTAAGAAAAATTCTTCAATAAAAGAACATAGCAGCACATAAAATGACAGCTTTTTATATATGTAAGCATTTGTGTTGTTTCCAGATTTATTTGAAGATTGTACATAAAAATATATAATAATGTTTGGCCACTGGTATAAAAATAATGTTTTAAATGATACAGGCATGACATATTTGGTTTGGTTTCTGAATACTTAAACTATGCAGGATTTGAGGTTTTCATGGCAGCGAGTTTGAATGTCGGTAAACTTCTACCAGACTACACGGCACAACAACCCAGAAATCAGCCATCTTAATACTTAAACTGTTTGTATTCATTTGGATTCTGATACAGTGTATTGTTTCTGAATTCCATAAAATAACTACTGGATGACTGAGGTTTGATCTCCAGCAAGGGCAGAGGATTTTTCTTCTGGTCTGTGTCTGAACTGGCTCTGGGGCCTACCCAGCCTCCTATCCAGAGGATACTGGAGTTCCTTTCTCTGGGGGTAAAATACTGTTCTGGCATAAAGCTGACAATCTACCCCATCTAGTACTGAGGTCAAGAATGAGTATTAGCCATACTGCCTTTATTTACCCCAAGTGCCTTTGCAGCATGTACCAGAGACAGCTTTACTTTGTATTAACTAGAAATTTGCAAGCATTCTCCAAAGTAAAATTAAAATCAAACTTTCAAGTTCATGACAACAAGAATGTCCCACAGTTTTAAACAGTATTATAAAGCAACCCAGTGTAATGTGTACAGGCCTTCAGAATACTGTACATCTAATAATAATATCCAGGTAAGAATTAAGGGATCCTAATCAGTAATCCAACACTTCGGTGTCATTTAATAATGTGTTATCCACTTCACCCCGGCTAGCCCTTAATATAACCCTGTATTACATATCCCATTTTCACTAATTGAAATGAGCTATATTCTGCGTATTTATAAGATAACCAACCTCGCTCCGATACGAATGTACTTCTGATCTCTCCTCTTACAACTTCGATATTACTTCTCCGACCAATATACGCAGCATTAACATCACTCCGACAATACGATTACACCAATGTTATATAACACATCAAATAAGTTGATACAAGAAAAACGAAGAAATGATAAGAAAATTAAAAACTAAAAATTAGTAATTGAATTAAGAGTTTATAACATACACCTGATGACGGCTCTATGAAAGCCGAAACATGTCGAGAATGTTCCATATGTAAATCGAGTACTCGATACGGAACAAAGGATAATATTTTAACCATCTAATTATCTTATATTACTTTATTGTGATTGATGGACAATTTTTAATATATTTTAATACTATTCTGTGTATTTAGTAGACAGAAATTCAGAAGAAATTTTATGTATCATTTGACTCACTACTTTGCTATTTCTTCAATGCCATAATTGTGCATTAAAACAGGCAGCCTGCGACTACATTCATAACTTAAATGCCTAATCTTGAGTATGCTAGTGACAACTGAGTATTAGTTAATATAATGAGTACTTCGTCCTAGTCTAAGAAGTTCATTTTATGTGCTCTAAACATGAAATGATTGCCTTCCCCATTTGACTGATGTCATAATTTCTAGAGTACTTAAATGCTGATGTAAAGTGATACATCCAGTTCAAACATGCTGTGACAGTTGACATTTTATTTCGTTTTGTCACTTAAATTGACAGGCATTATTTTAAGGAAAAAATCAAAATGTGTGGATGTGCATTGCAAATAATTTTCCTACAATGATTAACATAATCTGAACAGGTGTGATACTAAGAAACTGCACGAATCTCTATAACTCACTGAATTTGTATTCAGATACTTTGGGAGACTTTACAGATCTTTGAAAGATTGTATATTAGTATTTTTTATTATATGTATGCTAAATAAACTTTTGTACCATAACATTTAACTACATTTGGTGTATGTTTTTTTGGTGTTATTTACTCAAGGGATGGGTACATTCTGTCTGTACAGAGCTGTCAGTATAGTGACTGACCACACACTGGAAGACCGGGATTCGATCCCTGACGGGAAGACGATAGTAAAATATTCAACTGGCATCTTGGCTGAAGTAGGTTGTGATGAAAGATTTACAAGAAGTTAAATATATAAATAGTTACACACTTATATAATGCTAGATTGAGAAAACAAACAGAAGTTCCCTACCTGAGTGAAAAGGTTTCCCTCCCCTAGTTGTCGAAGCCTGGAAAGATGACATCGAACCACTAAATGGCAGTCATCGAGCACAGTATTGAAGAAACGACGTGTTGGCAGCAAGGCTTCTAGATCAATTACTAGTTCCAGAAACCTTTCACAGTAATGAACCACTTCACTGCCGACTTCACCTACAACGCAAAACAAACCAAAAATAAGCTGCTCTTTACTCGTGTTCTATTATGGGGTTAGTAACACTACTCAAAGTGAAAATATTTAGTGTTGAGAACCATACACACATACATTCTATAACCAAATTGAGAAAGTCCCACACACTCTTTACAGTCTTATGCAGGAGAATCCCCATTTAGCCCTTTTAGTGGCAAATGGCCGATATGTCGGCTAGCAGTTTTGCTAAAATTTCCACAGGCCTAACTACTGGCCTCCTTATCTACACACTAGCAATTCTATAATTCTCATCTCTGCTGCAAGATATCGCTTCTAATCACTACAGCAGATGCAGTGAAGCCTGAAAGGAACTTATATCTTAATTGCATCATGCTTGTGTTCCTCAATACAGTACTTTTATTTTCCGTCGTTACACAAGCTTATTGTTAAAATCATATAAAATTTCACATAAAATTGTTACATTTGTGAAATTTTATATGATTTTAACAATAAGCTTGTGTAACGACGGAAAATAAAAGTACTGCCTGAAAGGAAGGAAAGATGTCATGTAATGTTCAACATTGAACACTTGCTGTACTCATGAAAAAGATGGACTGGCACAAGCAGGTTACAACGTGACATGATGTGACCTGTGTAGGCTCTTGTGTGGTCACAGGAATTTGTGTGTTTATTAATCCAAGTGAATTGCAACCATCAATAAACATGTTAATATATGTTGTGTGACTTTTCAAATACTCGTACTATTAGGTTTCATAATATGCTTTCTAGAAACCATTAATTTCCACATTATTCTGAAGTCTTTTTATGTAGCTGATGAGAGAAATCTTGGCAGTCCGGGAGAACCCAGTCAAGTTCCAGCCCTTGATATACCATGCAAACATGGTTTTCCAGAGTCATTATACTCCACACCTGGCACTCGGTGCTGACAAAAACTTTGAATCGCATGCAACTAATGCAATATTCACCCAACAAACACTAACACTGTTGGGGAAATAAAGTTATGGACATCATACTCACAATTACCGGTATGCTTCACAGCAGTCTGAATTAATCAAGTCATCAGTGCCCCAAACTACGGCACAAGTACTTTTTAAATACAAACATTTTTTCTTCATACACATTAGGAAATATTGAAATACCTATCTGCAAGCAAACACTCGATTTGCTATTCCACTGCATAAACCAAGCCACAACAAACCAAGTCAAGTTCACATGCTCAATAAACTGACATGGACAAAACAATAACAGTTGACCTCAACAGCAACGAAAACCTGTTGTGAATGACGAATCGGTACAGGTGAGAATACAGCGAGGACTGACAACATACCCCCTGCTCCATATGTCTTGCTACAAGAGGAAAAGTTTGAAGGCCAAGCTTCTTAATTCACCGAACAGTGTGCCAAATCAACTGCTGTGTATTGTATATTCTCGCACATACCACTCTGTGCTACTCAAATTAAATCTTTAATTATAATAACAAACAGTATTTTTACGTAAAAGGTTTAGAGAAAAAAATTAATGTTGTATTTACATAAATACAGTACATTATCATAAAAATATACCAACCTTTCACTTCTACAGACTCTAGTAACTTCATAAATTTGACCATAATCCTTTGCAGAAATCTACGTTCCCAATCCAATTTTTCTCGCATTTCTGGAGTATCTTTACGCTGAATCAGTTTCCAATACTTCCTCCATTTGGGTACAGCACGTAGCTCTTGCTCTCTCCGCCCCTGAAGCAAATAAGAGCTCCAATACATAAACCTTCTATGAATATAAGCCAGTATTAAAAAATAAAAACAGTAAAATCTAAGTAGAATGAATGCCAATTTAATAAAATTAAAGATAACACAAACACTGTTCATCCCCTACTAAATTACCATATATTCTTATGGAAAAATATTTCAGAATAACAAATACAGGGATAAGGAAATTTCAGTAAAATACTTTAAAACCATGTCCCTGTTCCAAATAAATTCATCCAAATTTAATGAAATCTTATATGAGGTGTCATTTAGAATATGATAACGCTTCTCAAGCAAATCCTGTACCAGCAACACAAGTGATGATTCAGAATTAAAAAATACAGCTGTTTCTTTCAAACGCTTTGTTAAACACGCACTAGATATCACAAGCATACAAATCTCTACATGTACTACAAGTCTAGACATCAGTACAGTGAAGTGTAACATGAAAATATTCTAATGACAAAGTACACAGTAAAGATCTATAAATTAATATGATCCCCCTAGTAAACAATATGGTGCAGAATAAAGCAAAAAGCAATGACGATACTGTGTTAATTTTGGATTACGTGGATGAAAACCTTTTAGAAATAGAATCTAGTGATAATGATAATCAAGATTCTGATCACAAAAGTGGCACTTAAGACAATGAATGAACTGGCAGGCATGTGGCTCAAGGAGTCATCGTGTGGCGTGATGTGAAACGGCAAATGAAAATCTTGCTCCTGGGCAACACTCACTGGCATGTCGTCCATTCTAAATTTCATCAAAATATTATATGTGAACATCTGCAAAGATGAAGCATAAGAACAGCATGCTACTGGGACATACAGCCAACTGAACCACGAGTTAGCCTTGATGCAGGCGAATAAATAATAATTTACATAATCTTGTTAATGTTAGGTAGATCATTCTAGTTTACCCCATAACAGCAAAATAAACACTGATTTACACTGACAGATAATTTTACATACACACTGCAAGCCAATTACTTGACAGAAATGCATTGACTTTCGTATAAACAGCAAATCTTATGATGGCTGTCTTCTGGGTTGTTGCGCCGCGTAGACCATCATCAGGGCGATGACCCACCACCCAGATGATGGAGGCAGCAAGGATCTCTGAAACTTCTACCAAACTATATGGCAGAACAACCCAGAAGACAGCCATCTTCTGATGCACAGCTATGAAAACTTCAAATCCTACTTAATAAATCTTATGTTAATTTGTTCTTATTGCCTTCCATAACATAATGGCATTACTGAAAATATGATCACTCATACCAACAACAACAAATCAAAAAATGAAACATGCAAACTGCAGTAATAGCAAAATGTTATGTTCAAAATGTGTATGGAGTAGAACCAAACACAGACAAGCAAGTGAGAAGCATAGTTCACAGTCACATGACAGTGCCCATATGAGCTTAATGGGATTAACCTCATAGTGGTAAAGTTGGAGGCATAGTGCGAACACTGCTCAATGGTACTTCCTGTCCCTCAACCAACAGGAAGCCAACATCATACCCCCTTCTTGATTAGTGTTTGTTGATGCCTGTCTCATACACATTCTGAATAGAACACAGTAGTGACAGTCAGATGGTGGTGACAACAAAAATCACAACATTTCACTGTAAGTTACTAGGCTGGTCTACAAAGTAAGTTTCCCTGGGGCTGTTTACAGAAACAAAACACAATTTCATGGAAATATTTATTGCAACAGATACAGCAAGTGTCCAGCTATTTTTCAACATATTCGCCACCGGAATTGAGACATTTGTCATACCGTGGGACCAACTTTTGAATACCTGTGTCGTAGAAGTCTGCCGCCTGGGATTGGAACTACTGTGTGACAACCATCTCCGCCTCTCTGTCATTCTCAAAACGCTGACGCTGACCGGACAGGAATTTCTTGAGGTGTAGGAAAAGATGGAAATCACTGGGAGCGAGGTCCGGGCTGTAGGGTGAATGATTAAACACCTCCCAGCTGAACTCCTGCAGGAGACTTGCTGTCCGTCGAGCCGTGTGCGGCCTAGCGTTATCACTGACCGCACTTCACAGTCGGCGGGAGCTGGAATAAGAACCTCCATCTTCAACAGCTGCAACGATGCTACTGTGAGAACGCGGGAGGTGCCGTTAGTGCATGCGCCATGCTACGTCATTGCTCTATCACGTACGCACAGTCGCTTCGCGCAATATAAGGTTTGCTAGCTGTGGGACGAGTGGGAAACTTACTTTTGGGACGCGCCTCGTAAAATTCAACATACAATTACAAGAATTTAGAAATACCTAGATTACGGTGCAAAGCATTTACCTGCTGTAACGAGACCCACATAGACAATGATACTAGTCGTTTCACTTGGTCACGGATAAGTTCCACTTCCATGCTGTTGAAACAGTGGTTCAGAAACACAAGCAGTGCTGTCTGTTCACGAAGAGAATAATTTGGTCCATCCATTAAACATGCTTCCAACATTTGCTGGAAGAATCCAGGAAAATGTTCTGGTAGCTTCCTGAATGGCTAAGAAAAGCAAATGTCACTGGGATTAATACAATGACAAAAATCCACGTATTGATCCACAATCTTAAAAATAATTATAATATAAAAGAAGGATTTTCTAATTTAAAACAAAAATATATGTAACAGCATACACACATGATGTAGCTGAGATTCAAAACACAAACCAAAACTTCATGCTACATAAAACTATATTATTACCAAGAAGTACTTTTCTCAGTAGTCTACTGACATATTTTGTACATATTCTGTCAATGGAAGTTTTTCCCATTTAGGAGAAATATCCTTCTCAGACACATTCCAGGAAGCAGAATTCAGAAAAAAATTATATGAATACAAAATGACAAACACTGAAAATATATTTATTTATGGTTTATTTAATGGTGCTATCAATACACTGTTCAAATAATGTAACCAGAAAAATCATTCTGCAATCACAAAGACCTGCAGCTGTTCCCTATTTAGAACCAGTAGAATACAATTGAAACCCTCACACTCTGTTCTTACTACATAACTTTTCAGAATTAACATTCAGAAGAAACAATTTAAGGTAGCAAGTCCATAAAATATAACGTGTTATACCGTATAATTCTGAGACAATTGCGGCACTTACCATTTATTGAATTCTGCCTCTAGTTTACTGAAATATTTTTATGGCGACTTATGAACAAAGCCTCACCTGCCATGCTGGAACCCTCTCCCTGAACTTCTCATTAATCATTATCACAATGGACATCATGTGAGCATGTGAAGACTTCAATGTCACATAATTGGGCCACAGATAATTTTCCAAATACTGGCTGAACTCCAACATCATAATACGGCGAATTGCAAAACTGAAATTCATGAGAAAGAAATTTGGAAATAACATAACTATCATCATCAATCCCAAATTAGGATCAGTTGCCTTAATATGGCCACTACAAAACAGAATCTTTCCTCTTTTTTTTTAGATGACTTCTACTGTTTAGTTACCATTTTATAGTTAGTTCTCCTTCCTAATTTCTTCTGTAGGATCATACATGGCATGTTACTGGCAAAATTTCTAATTCTGTCATCATTTCATTCACTTGTGAGTAATAACAGTGACCTGCTGTATTTTGCTTCAAAGACTGGTGTAACTAGATGACATTTTTACACAGGTATATAAAATTAGTGTCCCAGTTCTTTGTAATCGAGGCACAATTCCTTCAGCATGTGAAAAGACTGAGTCATTCTTGTATAAAATAATTTCAGAGAATGTGTGCTGAAAAATGTGCCAATTCTTTTTCTGCATTAAAGTTTTCTCAGACGTAACTGATAATTTATAAGATCTACAAGGCACATTAACAAGTATTTTCCACTTGAAGTAGAAAATTTTCAGTAGATACACAATTCACTTACAATATATCTGCCACAGAGAACAAAAGTAAAATAAAATGAGGAAATTACTGATATTTCCCTGAACGATAAATACACAAATGTTATGTTAAACTTTTGGCAGATCTGAAGCAAGTTTCCTTGTGTTTCATGTGAAGAAATTACTTTTACTTTTGGCTGTTCATCTATGTGAAACAGCATTATCGGGATATGCGGCAACAAAAACTGAATACACCACAGGTTTAATGAAAAACACAACATGAGGACACATCTTTTTAAATTCCTACCTCAATTCAAAGCTTGTGTTGATAGTACGCATATCCATTCAACTCATATGATGGTCCAAAAGTAACTTTTATGGGCTGTGGGTTATATCTAAACTTTTATGACATATTGGTATATTGCACTCTAAAAACGACTTTAATAAATTAAAGTGATGGTTGCACGGGTCCCGCGAAAATATTCTGTCGCCGTCCACAGCATATGAGAATTACACAACTAAATATAATATAACCAAACTTACTTAGAGCCATATATTTCCTTTATGTATATATCTTCAACGACCCTGTCATCAAATGGAAGATGGTTTTCTATGGTATACGGTGCCCAGTACCGATTTGCAAGCTGAAATAGAACATATCGAATTTAAAATATCTGAATTTACATTAAAAAAAATCAAAACGTAAGAAGAACGTCAACGTTAATGCGATCCCTTACCTGCGTAATTCTATCAGCATTTATCTGATCTACAGTAGGAGCCGGTCCTTTCGATTTTGCAGTCTGCGTAGTAGTTGCCATTGTTTAACCTGTTATTTTACACGCTTACACCGTATTACCATTTAAATTCACCCACACACTATACTCAAAATTCATTAAATACGTAACACAACCTGTCGTCGCTCACCTTCGCCGACAAGGAATTCCCTACTATGACGATAAATTTCCCTATATCGATTACATCTACCAGTGTTTGGAATCCACAGACAATTATAATCCTTTCGGTAACGACGTATGAATCTTTCAGTCTTCTGTCCACAGAATAATTTGTAAACACTGAACTGAGATATACCATATATTAACAATACATATTGTAATTGGTGATAACGCAATTATTTCTTTGTTTTAGAACACCAGAAGGATTTATTTCACACTATTATAATTCATTATATCCTGGATTAATGTTTGTTGCTTCCCAAATAACAGTCTTGGTTTCATATTTTCTGTGGTCCTCTGGATTTAAATGCTCTCTGCTATGTCGTATCAAAAGCCGGTCGGTAACCGTTCGCTCCTGCCGTACCCACAATCACAGCGAGGCCTCCATGCTTACAGTTGGCTGTCCGTGACCCTTTCAAACATACACTGGCATTTTCCTTACAACCAAGGAAAAGCACGAGGAATCTCAATCAGGGTAGCCGAATAGTTTTAGACACGAAATGTTGTCGGCTTGGCCTCCTGTACTAGCCTGCTGAGCTTGTCCTCGGTTGTGCGTTGATCGTATCTACTGGCCTCCAAGTCCCCCACATCAGCTAATTTTTCGTCGAAGCTCTCAGTTAATACTTAAGAATGGAATCCTCGTGAATCTGCCTGTTACTAACGTACGAAGGGGCGTTAGTTGCCCAATCTTTGAGCTGCCTTTTTTGCTATCCGGCAGACTCGTGCCGTTCTGGTCAGCTGTGTATCAAGGGTCACACCAAGATACCGTACTGTATTGGCTCTATGAGAAAGTGAAATGTCCGTAGGTGTTGGATGTGTCTTGTAACATTGGCAAACAGCATCGTGGTGATTTTTTTTTTGATGGCAACCCTCCAACTTTATAGTCAGTGCTCATTTCTACAGAGGCAAGTCACCATTTAGTTGACATGCAGCAATGGACTGCAGGATGAGACTACTGAGAAGCGAATCATCTGGTGACTATGCTGTCTCGACATGATGGCACGGTGTAGACATGCCATTACAGACTGAACAGCACAGGAGAGACAGGCCCATCCTGGCCTAGACCAATCCGAATGTTGAGACGTGCATATGTTGCTGAATGGACGGACGTTTGTAACAATCGGAAATGAAGATATGTTTTCACCAGGTAAAATATGGAATTCTGGCTTGTAAAGGAATCTTTGACCCATCTGGTGTTGAAGGCATTAACAACGTGAGAGAAACAAACAGAACAAAAATATTATATATCAGTGGAGGCAAACATTAACTTAAGATGGATTATTAATAAAAAAATAATTTAATAAAAAGTAGGATTTGAGGTTTTCACAGCAGTGAACCGAAAGATGGCTATCTTCTGGGTTGTAGCACCATTTAGTCTGGTGGAAGTTTACCAACGTTTCAGAGGTCCTTCCTGTCTCCACCATCAGGGTGATCACCCGTCTATCAGACATGGCGCTATAACCCAGAAGACAGCCATCTTAAATGTAATACAAGAAAAGAATAGTGATCTACTTGCAGATTCGGAATAGTATTTTAAGTAGGGGAATAATTACTTTTGCCAGTTATTAAATTTACATATAAAACCCAGTGCTGTAGTGTAAACTTATCCACTTGCTGATGAAATACTCTTGGGCTACAAGCCGCGTCAGGTTGTTGAATGGTGAACAAACCATATGTTCTGCCAACTTATCCACTTCCTACCACGGTGGAAAAGATGTGCCTCAATGTACCTGCCAAATATCCTTACTGTATCTGTTTTTAATATTTTTAGGGAGAAACACTGATAATTATGCTCCACAAACTAAATCATATTTTTGGTATTTTAGTTAATCTACGAGCCTAATCCTATTAATGTGGAGCCACTGCTGCTACTGTCAGCACCACACATGAAGCCAAATACCCTTTGTGGTAACAACTGTTTGCTATTAACAAAAGATTAGTTATAAATCATTACAATTTATTACTGCATAATTTTCAGATTATTATTTCTACATTTTGTATGAGTTTTCCGTGATAATTAAGAATGTGAACTGCTGATGACATTACTCACATAACAGAACATTGCTGAGATTTCCATATACATATATTTCAGAGGCGTGTTCACAGTACCAAGTAGGCATTTCTTATTCTACTGAATTCCTAAAAAGTAATGGTTTTATGACAGATGTTAGCTCGTTATGCTCAACAACTTTCAATTTAAATAATTTATAGTTTGGAGAGTATTCAAAATGAAAAACTAAATTTACCTTTCAGTGAGAACAATAAAGGTCCCATAGAATCTGGCCTCTGCCACTCAAAGTTTAATAATATTCTAATATAAAGTCGACAGTTTTTAACACATCTGGCACACACACAAGATATGATGTAAGGTATTCCTCATATTACACAGAAATGTTGAGAATATATGATAAATATGTTCAGAATTTGAATCCTAATACTCCCACATGTATTAAGCACTACACAGTAATAGCTTAATGGTCATGGACTGGCATAGGTATGTACAAAATTGGTAGGAACCACTGTACTGCAGCATTTGTGGGTTTATTATAGTGCTTTTTCATTCTGTATTGTTTGTGAATGGAATGAATGAAACAACATAACTTTGAGGGAACAAAACACTTCTTTTCTCAACTTTACATACATTCAGTATCATATTCTGGGGCAAAATCTGGAAAGAATTATACAAAACCAAGCATATTTACACCTAAAGGAATTTCTTCTGACACTATTCAGCCATATATCAACTTACTTATTATACCTGGGGAGGTTCCAGCAAAGACTGGACATGAATAAATCTGAATTTCACTCTGTTCTTCAAATTAATTCTTTCCCAATTTACCTTACTGGCATTGATGTTAATTTATTACAAAAAAAAGTATACAGCCTCAAAATTAATTAAACACTACAGATAATTACACTGTATAGACAAATTATTTTTCTTTTAAATCTAAAACTTCTTGACGATGGTGAAGAGTCAATTGAATAAAAATTTACTTGGATATTATCCATCGTCTAGTAATAAAGTGCGACTTTCACTTTTTTAATTTGTCCGGAGATAGGGATTAGCTCTATCTAGTGGGCCCAACTGAGTAGGAACCTGAAGACGGAGATAGAGCCCCATCTCCGAAACGTCGTTTTACGTTTTATTACTAGACGATGGATAATATCCAAGTAAATTTTTATTCTATTTTTCTTTTATTCAATATTAATTACACTAAAAATTTTGAAATTAAAGTTGCGGTACTTAACAATGACAGTCGTGTATTTATTGTGTACAATTAACTGTTTTTGAAAACTCAAAATTCATTAGAATCCACCGAGTAGTTTTGAAACCTCTCCAGTATGCACAGAAAGAATGATGGTATTGATGAAATCACACAAAACCTAATACTAAACACAAGACGTTTTCTCATGCTTCCCTTATTTCTGCCACTAAGAAAAGGGAATGCCAACATATTAGGTGTAATCAAATTCTGACAAGGTTAACAATGTTTTTCAAATAATAATAAAAAAAAAAATGCATTTATCCGGGTAGGAGGTTCAGATATATAATATCTACAACGACTACAGTGTACTCTACCACACCATACCCATAATGTGCAGTTTCAGATTTTAATTTTCAGCAATACACTGTGTTCATAGAAACTAGTTTCGTCAATGGATAAAATATTATTTTGCGGAAACCCCCCCCCCCCCAATCTATTGTTGCATTCCATGTATTCACCATACAGCCTATCAGTGAGCCCAAAATGCTCGTTGGTAGCAAAGATAATCACTGTAAACAGACTGGCCAGATGAATGGAGTGGAGTACAAGGAACCATGATGGAGTAGGAAATATTAACTGCTTGAGGGAGATGTGGAAGGGGTCAGCACAGTCAAGTACGCTTACTTCCTCTTTGCTGTTAAAGAAACAAACTTGATGTCATACAATCCAATAATTATGCCACCATTTCCTGTACCTCATCCCCATTACTCTACACTGAAGGTTTAGAAGGTAGTAATAACTTTCTCTGAAATCACACAATAAAGGGTTGTTCAGAACACATGCACACATGAAAATATACACAACACACAACCAGCCTATGACCAATATTGAATGCAGAAAAAACTGCATTGTGAACAAGCCACAAAACTATTAAGACAATTTAATAAATACAGTTTCATATTCCGAAGCTTTTCAGCAATCTACAATGTACTAATTTTTCTCTCTCTTCACATTTACCTTATGTGGTTTAATGGTAAGCAAACAAATATACAAGTCTGGCAGGCGTCATGGCTCAGTTTATGTTCTCACTAATACATAAATCACCGACAGTTTCATGCTGGAATGGAGATAATAGTAATATGTCTTACCTAAAGCATGTTTTCAACACACCACACATCGTCTTCCAAGTTTTGAACGTTATTTCTTCTTTTAGTAAAATTGAGTTAATTTATTATATACTTTCCATTTCTGTAGGAATGCACCGAGTTTAGACTTGCACAGAGCTTCTTTTCTACCTACATGAAACATTTTGTCATTCTTCTAGATCCTTTCTCTTTTAGCACAACTGAGGAAACAATCAGATTTAGACACATCTGAAAATAAGAGAACAAGATTTATATCCAGATTTAAGAGGTAGCCAGTTCAGAGTTTCAAAACTTGCAATTTCTACATACATGTGCAACATACACAAGTTGTTAACAAAAGAAATATGCTGTTGTATGGAAAGGAAAAAGTCTTTATATGAAACTTTACTTAATTTTCAAATATCTAATTTAGGTTAAAATATAACCAAAACCAAACAGATCTGGTGTGCTGCTTCTAGTTTCAGGAAGTCAGATTTACATTTACCACAATATTAAAACAGAAGAAGATCCATACAAAGCACAAGAATGTTAGTTTCCATAAACAAAATCTTTGGGCAAAAAACTTTGTTAAACTCTATTTGGAAGCCGTACCACTGCCTCTAGCTCACATTACTGAATTACAAGCATTTAAACATTTCACTTACGCTCATATTGCAAGTTTATAGAGTATTTCAGCAGTTGTATATCATATGATAAAATCACAGAAAAGAAAAACACGATTCTTCAATTGCAACTTGCAGTAACAATAAGGTACTTCGCACGTAAGACACAGACTTTCAACCCGTGTCATGTTTCCAGATGCATTTGTGATTGGCGTTGAAAATCCTCAAGTAATGCTAACCTTATAACACAGATATTTCACATTTATTCCCAGTGTATGAAGAGCGAGGACTTTTATTTTACTAATTACTTTTGAGGAATTAAAACCAAACCACTCTTTAAGGCTACACAGCAAAATCTGATTTTTATACTTCAGACAAGACAGATTATCACTAGGTAACAATAAAAACACAGATATACCATAATCTACACATCCTTAAGTTCAAACCTGTGACTTGTGCCCTTTTACAAAGAACTGTCCCCAACTTTCCCTTAACAATTGTTACTTGGTAAATAAATACCTCACCAAATCCTTTCTTTATTAAAGTTATATAAGAATAAAATTCTTTGATGGTATAAAATTTCTCCGATGCAAGAAATAAAGACAGTATCTGTAATTAAGAAAACAATTCAGATGCAAGAGCATTTTGAGCAGTAAAAACACTTTAGAAAGGAATATTACAGGCCATTTGGAGACTATAGTGCTATTTTATATTTGACAGAATTGCATTGCACAACTTAAACTGTATATTTACATTTCATACCACCAATATCCCCCCCCCTCCTTTCAGATCAATCTTAATTGCACCTCTCTCTTTTAAGATACAATACTGATAGACTACAAAAGATAACTGCAGTTATTCCCCATTGTAGGTGGGGGGAAAAAAATGCCTCAAAAGGTACACAAAATAGTTATGTTTATATTATGTATGTGTACATGCACACATACTACTTCCTGCGCTACACTCACACACTCCACTCAGAACTATTCACATAACAATTTTAGTTTACAGAAAACAGGAAGGAGGTACTACATTCTTTATCGTTAGGACTCATCGTTGCATACCAATTGCTAATCAAACACGCAAGTGTCGACGGAAAACTTGGAACTTCAATACAATGTGGGCTCACAGCAGCTAGAGCAGTATAAACTGAACGAGAATTCCACAATGCAAGAGACTGCTCGCCATTAAACTGAAAAGCGCCACATCTGGCTTTTGACATTAAGTGCTCAATTATGATACCTGCACTTTCATGCTTGGAATTCTACATGGATTAATCTCGGTCAAACACACACACACTATGCAACATTTGAACATCGTACTTACAGAAGTAACCATTCCTATCATAAGCCCAAGTCACAAAACATAAGAGTACAAGAAGATTTGTAATAAAAAAGCAATGACAGAAAAAGATGTAACAAGGCAATCTTACTATAAAGTTAACGGAATATTACATTAGAATTATGACCTACAGCCACATAACAAAGTTTACATTACCTGCGTGTATGTGCTTACTGATCATTAATCTAAGTGATTCTCCTAGATATTTTAATTGTGTTGCAATTTTGAAAAAAGGATAATGTCAACAGCCTTCACACTGTACATAACATGACTATTTCTGACCAACTTGCTCATTTACTCAATAAGTAAGTCCAGTAAGTAGGATTTTAGGTTTTCACAGCAGTGAGTCTGAAGATGGTTGTCTTCTTGGTTGTTACGCCATGTAGTCTGGTAGGAATTTACCAACATTTCAGAGGTCCTTACTGCCCCCATCATCATCGTCCTGATGATGGAGGCAGCAAGGACCTCTGAAACGTCAGTAAATTCCTACCAGACTACATGGTGCAACAACCAAGAAATCACAGTCCAATTTGAAGCAAGTATTTTAATTGTCTACTATCTCTTTTGTCAGTAACACCTTTCTAGGGACCATGCAAAGAAAACCTGTTGTATTCTTGTAACAAAATTGTTCATTCCCCAGCCATAAAAAGTACAATACATAATGTGTAGATTTTGACAAGAGGCTATCATTTCCAAACACACGTGCATCTACCAAAGCTGCCGCATCATCTTTTCTGGCAAGAAAAAATGATAATACAACAAAGAAAGATCGTAGGTGTAGCATGTTTAAACGGGTGAGATTTCAGGCTCTCACGGCAGCATATAAAAGGTGTTTTCTGTCTTCATCATCAGGGCAGTGACTTTACTCATCATCCTGATGATTGAGACAGTAAGCAACTCCTCTGGAACACTGATAAACTTCTACCAGACACATGGCGCAACATTCCAGAAACAGTAATCTTCATGTTTAAAAGAGGTGTCAGTTTTCAAAATAGGTGCTAATAAAAATGGCGAAGAATTGCATAAACTGATCAGAAACATCATGTACATGATACATCCTCATATACAAATCACCCTGAAAATATATAAAGCCTTGAAAGATTATTATACTTGTCTTTTCTCATTTCTTCAGTCTTTAATGTTACAATTTTGATGGATAACTTTTCTTAAGAGATATTTCCACTTTGGTAACCCCTAAATTTTGCCATACAGATACATGCAAATCAATCGGTTAAGTATAGTATAATAACCGTGTAAACACTTCAGTCCACTTGAAAACACGGCACTTAACCCAAAAATGTTAAATCACATATTTCTTACAATATTTAGCAATCAAGAGGTGAATACACAACCCATTCCTCAACTACAGAAAAGATGCAGTTTAATGCCAGGACCAAAAACAGTTTTTAAGAACAGCTTCACAAATGACTCAAAAATAGAAGTTGGTGTTTCAGAAAATGTCTTGTGGGTGCTCCTTAACTGAAATTTTTATGATATGGAATTGTAATAAGGTCCTTATAGTTGAAATAATTAAGTAAAAAAAGAGAGAAATAATCAGTCGTTAAGCATTTCCTTAATCCCCATCCCTGCCCGTCTATTATGTGGTAAATGACACATTTTATGAATATGGCAGTATAATTCTTGCAGCTGAATATCAATGTATAAAGCAATTCTGGCTACACTACGTGTCCCATAACTTTTCATCTGAAAAAGAAAATTTATTATGGACAAACAACTAGCAATACAGGATCGTTAAAAAATAAATGGAAGCGAGGAATTTTGTTCAGTTAGTTGACAGCAGTGCATACAAACACATGACCATGGGGCAGGTTAAAAACAATGTTTATAGCCAACGACTGCCTGAACTTTAGCAACTCATTGTACCTGCTTGCCTCATTCACTCCAAACATTCTTGGAAACACAAGGTTGGAGGTTGCTCACTGCTGGAACATGATGATCACTTGGAAAACTAACAAAATATCACCACTCTTTAATTATCTTGTAAATTTTTCACATCTGCATATGCAGTAGTTGTTATGCGATAGATAATTCTTTCTGGATGAACAATTATGGGGCATTCTATATTTTTGGTTATGGTTCAGAGAAGCCTCAAAAGAATATTATGTGCCTCCATCATCATAAGCAACATACATGATGACCGACGACAACAACAGAAACTGTTCGATCGCACCTTCATTGCAAATGAATGTCATTTCAATGAGAAATACAAATGGTCTTATTCCAACAAATTACAACTGTCAAACCAAACACAACGTTAAACTATCGCTTATCACTTTCACAGTTTGTCATCCAAGAATCACTTGGACTTCCCTTTTATTGTAAATTAGAATGTTCAATCAATGAACAGCACAGACACTAACATAAATATTATGCATGTACAGTATAACTAGCTGCCCCTTGCCTGACACTTCAATAAATCTCTGCCGCCAAACTCAGTGTGCAGAATATATTTGTAATCCATTTTACTTTTATAATTTGAGAGGACATACTTCAATATATTTCTTTCTATAATAACTGAAAGGGGACACAATCGTAATAAAAGTTAAGAACATCCAGAAGCAACAACATAAAGGATGAGTTCTTATAATTATACGTACTGCAACCTTCCTTCTATTCATTCCCTCTTATGATACAACTTTTCCTACTGACAAACTCCTGAATTTGGAATATCTGTACAATTATCAACCTTGTCCCACTCAGATGTATCAAAATGAGCAAATGCGGAAAATACAAAGAACATAATCTTTTGATATAAAAGAATAAGAATTGTTTAATTTATTTGTTGGGTTAACCAATAAATCATTATCAAACACATTAAATTTATATGGTAAATTTGTGAACAATTATATTTATCAGAATTATAATTTTTTCCACTGTTCTATTTAAAGATACATAAACTGCTATAAAAAGGAGAGTAAACACATCTGCAATGTATATGAATTTCATTACTGTCAAATGCAAATATTAATTAGCCAGGTTTTTAAAACTTTTTACAAGTTTAAAACAACACTGAAAGGAAAACTAAGTATATGCCATCAAAAATTTTGTGTGCAGATGTTAGTTAAAATGAACAATGACCCTCAGAACTTCTAACCTATGACAGCAAAGTTCAAAAGCCAATACTAACATAAAACTCCCACATGTGGAAAATTTATGGCATACTCATACTGTATATACTTCAATAGTACCAGCTAAATGAAACAAAATAATCGGAATTTTAAGGAGGTAACATGATATCATCACACAGCAAATGTTTATAGCCACAATACCAACACAAAACTTTTTTAACTCTTGGACGTGGAAAACTGACGACACATTCATACCGCATATATTATAATAGAAACTAAGTGACACAAAACAAACAGAATTTTAAGAGGGTAACACAAAACCATCTGTGAAGAGGTACCGAGGAATGAAAAAATCACAAGCACTAACCATTTTATCACCATCTGTGCAAAATATCAAGTGATTCAAAATTTTAAATATTTTTCACTAAAAAAATTTGGTATATCTTTCTCAGGGATTTTGTGTTTTAAATTTACGTTTAAGAGTTTCAAGCTGTAGCATCAGGTACACGGCAACTGACAACGTATTTTTCGAGTACCTCCAACCATCTTAAAAGTACTTCATTACTACCAAGGGCAATGCCACTACCTTGCAAGCACAGCCTTGAGGGTGGTAATACCCAATCACCTCCAATCTTGAAAATAATGGAACCACTCAACTTATCAAATCAACAGTTTGGATCGATCGTATGACACAGATTAACTCATGTTTCTATTGGTGGCAACACTAATAATAATAACGAGAAGTTCACTGGCATAAAGCAAAGCTTACCACTGCTTAAGAGTACGGCATGTAAAGGCCACAATATTATATAGTGGTAATGAATATTATGCGAGAACATATACTATAGGCTACACAACAAATATTGTCAACCAGGACTTAGATATTTCTTTAAACATTGCCGCTCTGTACTTCCACCCATACAGTTTCTCCTGCTATTCCTGAAACTTGAATATATTTACCTCATTTCCCCAAACTAGTTAATACTGTAAAATGTGTAGTTATCACTTACAATTTGATTAAGAAACCTACTAGTATTGGCACAAGCACTAATCATTACACATGATTTAGCCATATTAAGACACATCATCTCACCAAGCATGGCTGAAATGAACTGGGCGGGCCGGATCACTAGTGGTAACATGGGAGACAAGGTCCGTCATCCCCAACTGCTTTAGAAGTAAAATGAGTTGCCATTGATGACAAAGGGTTTTCTATTGACTTTGGGCAAAGACAACCCAACCTTACTTCCTTTCAAGTTCACAAGATCTCAATGCATGCGGGTAATAGTAATTCATTACGAAGCCCACGTGAACGAATGAACTTGATGGTCAAGCTTCTGGGTACATGGAACTTGCTTGCCAGTTAGCTATTAATTTTACTGGGACAGAATTCGGTTGTGTTTGGCAAAGTCCGCACTGGTTACATAGGACATTGTAATCTTGATTATGAATCAAATGCTGGAATAGAAACTCGGCTCCTTCTCTTGCTCGATCCTGCAATTCTGTATGGGCAGACCATCAGCACAATCTATGGTTCTAGATACAATAATTCCTCTTTACTTGCATTGACTCATTCCAGTTTCAATGGTACATTTATACAAGTACAAAACAGCCGACATCTTTGCAACTTACATGATGAACAAACCACTTTCCTCTCTCTACATTGACCTTGATTGTGTGAAGCACACAAAGACACCTGCCACGGTGCGTAATATTTATTGCAACCACTGGTCGAGTTTAAACACTTGTGTACTGTCTATTTAATTTTATGATGCTGGGCTATTTAAACATCATAAACTAGGTCTTCATTTACAGCATTTATTTAGCTAAATAACTATTCAAAGCATGAAATGCATTCGTTGCAATGCTCATTATACAATTTGTAATTGATAGCTGTTTAAGTCAGACTTTTCCAAGCTTCAAACACTTCATGCTGCTCAACTTCTGTCAGTTGCAAGTGGCACAAAGAGAATGCTGTTGCCTCATGGCCAAGCAAACACTGCCCATTCATTAGCATTTGTTTACATCTGGCGGAGTCGGAAGGAACTCGTCAGCTCGTTTGTGGTCGATCAGGGCTTTTAAAGTATAAGTGTCATGAGGAAGTTCTGACTTCCGTCGAAGCAACGGTTTCTCCTTGTTTCGCACTTTTCGCCCCTGTGAAAACAAAAAATTTATTTTGTAAGAATAAATCACTTTTGTGAACTACCACAGTAAGAACCACTCTCTGGTCTTTATCATGTCCACTTCATTCATTCATTCATTCATCCATCCAACCACACGCAGTTTCTAACATAAACTGTACCTACCTTTTCATGACATTAGCAATGGTGGGGAGAAGAATTATGGAAATATAAAACCATTGTATTAAATAAACGTACTAACGGAGAGACTGAATGCAACCTTACTTCAGTGTTGAACCAGAAATTAGAGGAACATCAGTCAAATTAGTTCACGAAGCACTGCCACTAGAAGGAAAGTTTTGTGTCTATTTGGGCAGCTGACCAAATTTAAGTGTGGAATTCATGAAATTGTTGTGATGGGAAACAGTTTAGTGCAAATGCAGCAGCATTCAATTCAATACACAATGAATTTAATAAAATTGTAATATACATAAATATGAAACCAGACCAAACTTACAATCCCACGAGACTGGGTAATATTAGAAAAGGTTACCGACAATAACCCAAGAACCCTTAATTTTGTAAAAGGAAAGTTTGTCCCCAGACATGACCTAAAAAATTCCCTTCAGTCGCATGCTGTGGAATCACATCTGAAAACCACAAATTGGAGTGTGGATGGATGGAGGCTTTTGAAAATTCGTTCCAGGACTTTAGTTTTTCCAAGGGGGAAGACAAAAAGAAGTGATGAAGATTTCTGTCTTCTGGGTTATTGCGCTGTGTAGTCTGGTCGATGTTAACCAACGTTTCAGAGGTCATACTGCCTCCGTCATCAGGGCGATGATTCATCGCCCTGATGACGGAGGCAGTATGACCTCTGAAACGTTGGTTAACATCGACCAGACTACACAGCGCAATAACCCAGAAGACAGAAATCTTCATATTCACCGCTGTGAGAACCTCAAGTCTTACATAAAAAGAAGTGATGTTTGTCAAACCCCCTCCCAAATGTCATATCCAAAACAGAGCTCATGGTTCATGGTTATGACTGCATAAAATGACACTACTATTAAGCAGTTTTCTCAGAAATACTGCTGATGAAAATTTTTATTTAAAGGCATTCTAGAAACAAATATCATTATTAGATACTTTGTATTGTCTCAGATGTGGTCTAATGTAAACCCAGTAAGACTTGTTTGATCATGAATGGAAGATGATAATTTATTCCATTTCTTAAATGAAGAATTAAGCAATCTGAAACTGCTAAATTTGTGAATGTGTCGAACATTTCTAAAATGCTGATGAAGAAAACCTTGATTAATAGCTGCACAGTGAAATGTATAAACCAGGCTTCCAGCATAGTACGACACACACAGGACATCATCAGTGCTGCCATAAAACAAAGAGACAAAAGAACGGCACAGTATGTCAGTCACATGTTTAAGTGGGAATTTGAATATTATGACACTACAGAAATGAGAAAAATTCAAACTGTTGTAAAGAGATATCAGAAATACAAATTTTAACAAGTAAACATACAGAATTTAGACCCCCATCTTTTAAGCGAGAGGCTTTATAGTTTGTACTCATAACTAATATGATAAGGTGATTAAATGAAGATGGCCGGGGAATAAATTGAACGAGGGAAGAAAAAAAATTAACTTAGAAAACCTCAAGGGAGACCCAAGAGTAGATAGGAGGATAATATTAAAAAGGCTCTACAAGAGATGGATGTGAAGACACAGAACCTCAAACCCGTGTTCAATAATGGAAACTGTGAACCTTTGTTTGAAAATTTCTTGATAAACAACTTTTAAGAAAGGCCCTGAGGCATAGTTCCTCAGTTTGCCATGGATAAACTTGTTTTCTCCGAAGTTACACAACATTTTGGTCAACTTATGCTGGACACCTGGATGCAAATGGAACCAACTATAATAAAAGTATATTATGTATCATTGACCTCTCTAGCTTCGGCTTCCAGCTTCTCATAGGTCATGTCATCTTCAGCATCACCATCCAGAGGAGAACTCAAATCACCAATGCTGCTGTCTATGCTGTTGGTACGCGAAGGGGCATAACCTGGATTCCTCATAGCTAGCTCTTCGACTCGCGTCCAAGCTTCATCTCGGTCCCTTTGGCGCTCTTTCTCTCTTCAAATGGTGTTAACAAGAAAAAAGAATGATAACAAAGAGCAGGTCTTCACAGGAAAGTACAACGTAATTAAAAAATGATAAGGGTCCGCAATACACAGAAATAAAAAATGCAGTATAATTTCTTGTGATGAAGAACTTCAGTCTTTTTCAAAACCATGAAAACTTACTCTTCTAATCTTTGTTTAAAATTTAAAAACTTATTTCCAAGAACCCTATGTCTAAGAGAATGGTAACATATCCAAGATAGTGTTTAATACGAGGCGCGTCCTCAAAGTAAGTTTCCTACTCGTCCCACAGCTAGCAAACCTTATATTGCGCGAAGCGACTGTGCGTACGTGATAGAGCAATGACGTAGCATGGCGCATGCACTAACGGCACTTCCCGCGTTCTCACAGTAGCATCGTTGCAGCTGTTGAAGATGGAGGTTCTTATTCCAGCTCCCGCCGACTGTGAAGTGCGGTCAGTGATAACGCTAGGCCGCACACGGCTCGACGGACAGCAAGTCTCCTGCAGGAGTTCAGCTGGGAGGTGTTTAATCATTCACCCTACAGCCCGGACCTCGCTCCCAGTGATTTCCATCTTTTCCTACACCTCAAGAAATTCCTGTCCGGTCAGCGTCAGCGTTTTGAGAATGACAGAGAGGCGGAGATGGTTGTCACACAGTGGTTCCAATCCCAGGCGGCAGACTTGTACGACACAGGTATTCAAAAGTTGGTCCCACGGTATGACAAATGTCTCAATTCCGGTGGCGAATATGTTGAAAAATAGCTGGACACTTGCTGTATCTGTTGCAATAAATATTTCCATGAAATTGTGTTTTGTTTCTGTAAACGGCCCCAGGGAAACTTACTTTGTGGACGAACCTCGTACATTAAAATTATGCAGTTCATTGCAAGAGAAAAGAGAACACGAGAGAAAGAATATGCAAACTGTATAATACAGTAGGGCACCGCTTATACGGCAGGTTAGGGAACAGACCCCCGCTGTAAAGCGGATCTTTGCCTTTTTTCACTTGCAAATGCAAATCAAAGCCTAATAAGATGTTTACGCTATCATATAGTAAGTGCACAATAGCGCTAGGCTTAAGAAAACGACATGAAAGTAAAATGAATATCAGTAGTACACACATTGCTTACCTTAAAATATTTTCGTCTTCAGCTTATAGTGATTGGTGAATATAAATTTGAAAATTAATATGCTTATAGTAGGAAGGATGAAGGAGATGGCACATCTTCATCATCTGACTCAACGAATCTTATTCGTTTTGGTGATGGTTCGGAAGCTCTTGCAGGGGTTGGTGTTGCTGATGAAGTTGAAATTTCTGCAGTTGAAGATGGGGCTGGTGCTTTCTTAAAGTATGAAAGCAATGAGCTTTGCCTCATAGAATAATGTTTCCTTTCCCTTAGAATTTTCTTACAGCATGCAATACCATTTAGAAGAGTAACTTTGACTTTAGAACTTCTATCAACATTTGGGTCTATTCTCTCAAAACCTGCTATTCCAATTTCTATGTGGTTGATATATTCTTGCAATTCCTTGGTTGTCATTTCTCTCGGGACATCAGAATTATCATCAAGATGAGACTCCTCTTCTCGAAAAATCCTCCTTTGCTCTTCAAGCAGAAGAAGATCTTCATCCGATAAGGGCTGATCATGAGACCTAAGCAATTCTGCCACATCCTCAGGATCGACCTCCAACTCCCTTGCCATTTACACAACATTTGAAGTCACTTCCTCCACTGGATTTGCAAACCCTCCAAAATTTTCCATAAGTTCTGGAATTAGTTTCTTCCAAACGCCTGTAAGAGTACTTTCTTTAACTTACCATCTAGAATGGTGAAACCTTTCCAAAATGCTTTTAATTTATTTTCTCTTGATGCTGCTGATGTATCACTGTCCGAGGCATTTATAGCCTTAGCGAAAGTCATCCTTACATAATACATTTTAAAGTTAGCAATTACACCTTGGTCCACAGGCTGCAGTAATGAAGGTGTATTTGCAGGGAGGAAAACAACATGTATCTCAGGATACATGCCAATCAGAGCTCTAGGATGTCCTGGGGCATTATCAAAAGGAAGTAAAATCTTGAAAGGAATCTTCTTTTCCTTGCAGTAAGCTTCAACTGTAGGCTTAAAATAGTCCGTGAACCAAGTTTTAAAAAGATTACCAGTCATCCATGCTTTGGGATTGGATTTATAGTAATCCGGTAGGCGAGCTTTTGCATAATTCTTTAGTGCCCTAGGATTCTCTGCGTGATAAATGAGCATAGGCTTCAACTTACAATCACCAGCTGCATTAGCCCCTAACAAGGGTGTTAGCCTGTCTTTTGCAGCTTTGAATCCAGGCACTGACTTCTCTTCTTTGGCAATATAAGTCCTGGATGGCATCTTTTTCCAATATAATGCAGTTCATCTACATTAAAAATCTGTTCTTTAGTGTATCCACCCACTTCGATTATCGTAGCTAGCTCATGTGGATACCTCTCTGCAGATTCTGTATCTGCACTAGCTGATTCACCCTGCACTTTAATGTTATGAAGTTGGCTTCTATCTTTAAACCTTCGAAACCAGCCTCTGCTAGCTTCAAATTTCTCATCGGCAGCTTCCTCACCTCTCCCAGCCTTCATAGAATTGAAGAGACTTAAAGCCTTGCCCTGGATGATGCCTCGGCTTAAAGGCACATTGTGGCTGGTTTGATCTTCAATCCACACAAATAAAAGTTTTTCCATGTCGGCAATAAGGCCATCTCTTTTTCTTATGACTTTAGAGTTCATTGGTGTGGCACTTTTAATTTCATTTAACACTTTCTCCTTAGCGTTCACGATGGCACTAACAGTTTGGCGAGCTATGCCTAGTTTACGTCCTATCTCGGGCATAGACATGCCTTGTTCACGAACTTTAATCATCTCTAACTTGGCATTTAAAGTAAGAGGCTTAGGACTCCTCTTTTTATCGCTACTACCCTTAGACGCCATTGTAATTACACTAAAGTAACACAAAAATATTATATAAATATACAGTTTGTAATAACTTTGAATTGCTAGAAATACAGAGACACGCGGAGCGCACAAAAGCTGTAAACAGACTGAATCAGCGACGAAAAAATGGCGCCGGACGCACTTCTCTGACTCAGCTGTTGAGCGCCGTATTAGCGGATCGCCGAAAAGCGGGGCCCTACTGTACAATTTTTAGAACAAAATAAAGTAGCTACAGAAAATAATGAAAAAAATTACAAAGATAAATACTTCACATTTAATTCCAACACTGTACTAATGCTGGTGATTAAGAAAATAATCCACGATGATATTTAACATTTGCTTATTAATTGTCCCCATCCTCATGTGGAGACCATTTGTTGTCTACTAGTCCTTTTCATGCTAGGCATGGGCTGTCTCAACCTTCTGGTCTGGGACATTTGGGTCCAAGAAAATTAGTGAAAAATGCGCTACACCACCTCTCGAACTTAAGGTCACCTATTCCCAGCTTTTCAACAACAGAAATTATATTGACCTTGATGGTTACTTTTTTAAAAAAAAAAGCAGCATCAAAAATCTTAAGATGTTCTGTGTTCAATATCCCAAGCATGAGATTATGGCCCCTGCTTCTTTGTGAACAACTTCAACAGTAAATGAATACTTCCATATATAGTAGAGTCCAGTTAATCGAGGCAGCCGCCTAATTGGGCCAAAGTGTTCTAGTCCCGACGTGTCCCAATTAACCATAATCCACTGTATTTAAAACTAATTTTCTCTGCAGGTCCATATCTACTTTTTTGTCTAGAAATATGTATGAAAGATGTTCTGAGCATTTTATCAGTTTTTTGTGCCCTTTGCACTTTGTGCAGTGCACAAGGAAGACGTAAGGCCTAATAATTAATGTATCTCAAGTTCTGAATAAATGGAATATTTTGGTTACATTTTGTTTGACAGCTCGACATTAAAGGTGTTGGAAACATTCAGTGACACAAAAATTTTTAAACTTCAAAACTGGAAGTGACGTAAGTATACAGTTCTTATATTAATTCCAGACATTCATAATTTTCTTGTATATGTCCATACGTGGCATTTATTTATATTTTCCATTAATTACAATTATTTTTGCCTCATGTTTATTAAGGAACAACAGCAATGTGTCTGCTTAATTCGAAGAACATGAATCAATGTTACCGACTCTTTCAAGACATGTGACGACTACATTCCAAAGCAAAACAAAGGTGAAGACTATATGTTGCCCGAACATCCGTATTCACCGGTAGACAAAATTGTGAGGTAGCAGACTAGCATCAATGCAAAGATCAAACATGCAAGTTTGAGTCATGATATCAGCATGTTTTCTTCAATGCATATGTTGTATTTACACAGATACTCATTTAAACAGAGCAGAATATTATTAAAATTACATTCTTCATAAATTTTCACATGGAATTCATGCAAAGAGCAACTGGAAACGAATACTGAAATATGTAATCGTGATACTGAACAAAAATGTGAAATTACTGTTTTCTGTAAAGCATATGTAGTCCAATAACTTGTTACAGAGGAAACACAGTAGTCAGAATTATCATCAGTACCAACGAAGAAGTATTGAGGAGAGTCAACGAGCAAAGAAGCATTCTGCAGGCGATTACACGAAGGAAAGCTAACTGGCTGGGACATATTATGAGAAGGAATGGATTACTGAGTGATATCATCGAAGGCCAGGTTGAAGGAAAGCGAGGACTGGGAAGAAGATTGATACAGCTAACCGACAACCTTAAACAAGGAAAGAAGATGACGTTCCAGGAATTAAAGCGAGAAGCCGAGAATAGGGACAACTGGAGAGCTCTTTTTGGGCAGAGCAATGGACCTGTCGTAAGACAGAACACTCATTAATAATAATAATACCACTTTATTATTTGTGCTGCATTGGTGATAAGTGCAAGGGAAGTGCGTATTTCTTTTGTATTTGCATGATCTGTTGTCCATTAACATTCTGATTCAAAGATATCAAACTGCAGACAAATAATTTTACTTGCAAAAAGCACATACTTTACAAGTATTGCTGTTTCTTAAAGTATAATGATTACCTACGAATTAGTATGATAAACCTTGAAAGGGATATTTTCAAGACCTGACATCTTCAATACAAATCCCTAAGCTCCAACCATGGATCTCATTTGTTCCAGCATGCACCTAGTGATCTTGGACATCGTATTAAAGATGCCAGGCCTTGAAAACAACTCTTTCATAATAACTCATATTTTTCGTAAGTAAACAAAATCACTCCATAAGTATTTCTTGCAAATAAAACTGTTAGTCTATAGTCAGATTCCAACACTGAATCTTTAAATCAGAAGGCCGATGATCAACAAATCATGCAAAGCTAAATGAAATATCTCTTTCCTCTGCATTTTGGCCACAGCAAGGCAGCACAAATAATACCGTGATAATATGGACAAACGCTTTTGCGCGTTACTGGAATGCTCATTAAAAGAAGTTATTTGACTTTCTATGTTTTACAGAAAAATAATAATTACGCATTCTGTTTCAAATATCACAGGCTACGAATTTCAGAATCCATTTCAAACTCTGCTCTTGATATGCATTCCACATGGAAATTTTGAAATATACAACTGAACTGCACAGTGCAAATACAACATATGCTGATATCATGACTCAAATTTGAATATACAACCTTCACATCAATGCTAGTCCCCCAACTACGACAACCTGCCTACCAACAAATACGGATGTCCGAGCAAAGTATATAGTCTTCCCCTTCATTTTGCTGTAGAGAGTAGTCAAACATCTTGGCAAAGTCATTAATTCATGTTTTCTTTAAATCAAGCATACAAATTGACATCTTGGCATAAATATATGAAATTAACGTAAGTTAGAAAAAAAGCCACATTTTTAAAAATACCAGGAAATTAGGATTGAATGGAATCATGATGCAAGCTGTTTCCTTACATCACTTCCAGTTTCAGACTTACAGTGCAACATCCCAGAAGACTTTAAACTTTCGATCAAAACATTGTTTTATTTAACAAAATAATTTATTTTATGAACATCCTCTTTTTCAGTTGTACGAGTATTAACATCACACCTGTGTCCATAATAAATGAACATGGGTATCAAAAAGAGGCACTCTGCACTGAATACTCCAAACTGAGAACACATTTCTCATTTCATGGCATCCATTCTGGGGCAGCAAAGGTACTCACTTTTGTCTCTCCTGCTTGTATTGCTGTGTGCATTCATCAAAGAGTTTCTGGTTCATCTCCATAAAGAGTTTCAAGGCATTGTAAATTAACCCATGTATTGTTCTGAAATTAAAACCAGAAACAGGTCTAAAACAAGCAAACCAACAGGGCACAAGATCAGCCACAGGTAAAATAATATTCTCAGAGGACACTCACTTATTCCAGTGCGATTTAGAGTTACGGTAAAGTGACGGAAACATAATGGGAAGGATGTCTGCAGCATTATCACTAATTAGAGACATTATGTATTCATTGTTCCAATAATACAGTGCTCTCTCTGCAACCTGTAACACAATAAAAAGGACACACTCATCAAAAGGAAACTCATGCATTCTAGAGAAATGGCTCACACCAAGAAATTACTGAAGTTAAATGAAACACACAAGAAAGGGTGAGGACCAGGAATGGGTTCCCACCTTTCTTCTAATCCAATCTTTTAACCATCTAATTACATCCTGAAATTACTTTTTTTCAGAACTGAATAATTTTAGTGTTTAACACAATTATTTCATATATTATATTATATTAAGCTTGCACAAATCTCAACCAGGATATTTTAATCAAAATCTAAGAGAATTAGATGCTACTTTTAAGTACAGGTATAATCCAAAATTTGAATTCTTCGATTTGATTGTACAGATATGTCTGTCCCCCAGTCGTGTTCGTCATTCCATTCTATATAGGAAAATAGAATACCATATGCTGGGACAAAGCAACACTTCTTATCTCTGTCCTGTAAATAGGCGTACTATATACACTGAGAAGGATGTGGATATGAAAGTTACTGCTGTATCAACTGATGAATGATCTTGCGTCTTCAATCATATTTCCATTAATGTGAACAAGGTCACTGTTGTGGAATATCAATGTGCTCCAAAATTAATGACCTGTCTTTTATATGCTGTATAACTCGGATACTGGGAACGACCCGTTCTTCAAGTGCCTGAGCACTGCGGGTCCCAACTTTTTTTTTTTTTTGTTGGCTTGATCTATAGATATTTTGGTAGGACTCCTTCGATGAGGGACCGGCTCGTCGTAAGGCCTCTACCTGTACACAGGACAGCACAACACAGAAAAACGCGGACAAAAATCCGTGGCTTGAGTGGCATTTGAACCCACGGTCCCAGTAAACAACCGGCACGAGGCCCACGCCTCAGACTGCTATGCCATTGCGGACCCCATGCTGTTACAACATTGCGTTAATTAACAGGAACCAAGGGCTCCCACTGTCGCACAACAAAGACCCAACATGTAATATAAACCCACAGGAAAAGTGACACAATGGCACACACATGTGCACACAGAGGCATGGACTCGCAAGTTGTTCTTGGCTCTACTGAAGTGACAACACCCAAAATGATACAGAGAAAACTATGCATTAAATAAATTAAAGGAAAACCAGTAATAAATTTTATCAACAAACACACAACCGCCAATTCTGACATGCATTTCACAAGACATCCATCAAATTACATTAAACATACTTGCCACCAATAATATTTAGCGTTTTGCAAATGATAATCTGACTAAACTGTCTTCTGCAAGTTAGGTTGGTATTCATTAACGTAAGGTACAAAAATCCCATGTCTCTAAGGAATATTTAATCCATACAGGATGCATTATTTCTTCCCAGACACAATTAATCACTGGCCAGGAAAATTCAAGATCAAAATTCAAAAGTACAAATTCAGAAACAAGAATCAAACACCGAGCTTCCATATACAGCCAAAGTGTACTGACCTGAAAATGCGGACTGGAGACGCATTTAGCCAATTGCCGGAACAACGGATCCATCACTTTCTGAAATTCTGCCGGTTCGATAACGTCCAAAATCTCTTCTAGCTCATTTAGAAACATCACCTGACAAAAAAACACAAATACTGCAAAAATATATCTAATTGCTATTAAATAGAGTGTAGTATAATACAAGAGAAACTGTAACGCAGATGCTGATGAATGACGATAAAAACAAAGAGCAACTGTGTGAAATGTAAAGCAGAAAAGCAGGACACAAATGTAAATACAACAAAGAGCAATTCAAGCAAACAAAAGTTGTAGAGGGGGAAAGTCTAGATATATATATATATGAGATTTGAGGTCCTCACATAGGTGAAGATATCAGTTGGTCTTCTGGGTTGCAATGCGGACTTGTAGGTAGATACCAATGGTTTCAGAGAAACAAACTGTCTCCATCTTCAGTGCTGAAGATGTATAGTTTACAGGGAAAGTGCTCACAGTGTTAAGGACTAAAGTGGAAAAAGCAAAGGAAAAGTCACTGAAAAGTACTATCACATAGGCAATCAGGATGCAATAAACAGAATAATAGAATATCCTTTTATATAATGAGGATTATTACAGAGAT